>NC_080570.1:17848344-18016002 GCF_030247185.1 Malaya genurostris
TAACATTACGTTTGGTTCATCCCACAGCACCAGTTCTGCTTACCAAAACTTGGCCCACTACGCACACCGATATCTTATACGTCGACGGAAGACACCCAGGCCTAACAGAGGGCCAGTGTCCGACGTTGCGTTGCAATAACATCAACCAAGAATGTTATGGTACGTACCCATTTATAGTTTGAGAATAGGTTAAGATCATTTCGAACCTAAGGCTTCTAATCATTCGCTTTACCAGATAAGAATAGATTCCGAAATGTTGCGTGCTCCAGCTATCCTGAGGGAAACTTCGGAGGGAACCAGCTACTAGATGGTTCGATTGGTCTTTTGCCCCTATGCCCAATTCTGACAATCGATTTGCACGTCAGAATTGCTTCGGTCCTCCATCAGGGTTTCCCCTGACTTCAACCTGATCAGGCATAGTTCACCATCTTTCGGGTCACATCCTGCACACTCACGGTATGTTATGGCACGATGATGGCACGCAAGCGAACCACCACCGCATGCCGGCTATAACACCCGGGGATGGAGGGACGAGCAGAGAGTCTCGCCCGTAATCCCGCACAACGAGAGAGTTATTTTTTATACGCCTATGGTTTTTCAGTGTGCGTTCCCGCGGAAACGGAAAACGGAACAATTGGCTCGCGCGCAAGATAGACTTCTTGTTCCGTGTTTCAAGACGGGTCCCGAAGGTACCTCGATTTTATCATTGCCGATCGACAGTCCGCCAACCCAGACTGAGGGTGTATGTGGGAACATACGGGACGGTGTCTGTGTGGGAATCCATCACGCGCCCGACGGCACACCACGTGCAGTAAGCCCCAGCTCGCGACATAGGCCTTCAGAACTGAACGTCGCTACGGTGGGACAAGCAACCAGCACCAGGGGGCCGTTGTCGGGCGGTTTGCGGGCGCGAACCCGCAAAACCACTGTTCGTGTCGGACGAATTCTAGTGTCGGACGAATCCAAGAAGGTGGCGATCTTGACGACTGGTCGATACCCAGTGCAAGAGGTGGTGAAAACACAAGCGGAGGGAGTAGCCATAGCTAAGGTAAACGGAGTTTACTATTGTAGCTGCTACGCTCCACCGAGATGGTCAATAGACCAGTTCACTCGGATGGTCGACATGTTAACCGCAGACCTGGTGGGTCGGAAGCCGGTGGTGATGGCCGGAGACTTCAACGCCTGGGCAACGGCTTGGGGCAGCCGCTTCACCAATAGGAGAGGACAGACGTTACTGGAGGCCCTCGGCAAGTTGGACGTCGTGTTAGCGAATGATGGACTGAAAAGTACCTTCCAGCGGAACGGAGTCGAGTCGTTTATCGACCTGACTTTCTGTAGTCCCGGCCTAGCTGGAGATCTTAATTGGAGAGTTGATGGTGGCTACACCCATAGCGACCATCTAGCCATTCGCTACACGATCGGCCAATTGGCGAGAAGCACAAGGAGGAGTAATACTCCCAAAACTCTAGCGTGGAAGGTGGCTAACTTCGACCGCGAAACGCTTTGCGCTGCCCTTGAATTGGAGGAGCACAACGTGAACCTGAGAGGGGACGAGTTGGTCGCTATCTTGTCACGGGCGTGTGACGCGACGATGCCTAGAAAGGCTCAACCGACGACCAACAGACCACCGGTCTACTGGTGGAACGAGCAAATTGCACGCCTTCGCGCATCCTGCCTCATGGCTAGAAGAAGGATGCAAAGAGCTCGATCAGCGGAGATGAGCATGGAGAGGAACACGGCGTTCAAAATGGCGAAGTTAGCACTAAACAAGGCCATCAGCGCAAGCAAAAGAGCCTGTTTCGACCAGCTATGCGAGGGAGCCAACTCCAACCCATGGGGCGATGCCTACAGGATGGTAATGGCCAAAACGAGAGGGGCATTAGCACCCCCTGAACGTAGTCCGGCGAGGTTGAAGGAAATCATAACGGTTCTCTTTCCCCACCACGACACGTCCCCCTGGCAGCCAGCTCCGCTACCAGCGAACGAAGTTGAAAAGGTGACGAACGAGGAGTTGCTCACTGCGGCGAGATCGCTCGATACAAAGAAAGCCCCGGGGCCAGACGGTATTCCGAACGTAGCTCTAAAAGCGGCTATAATGACAAAACCGGACATGTTCAGGGAGGTCATACAGAGATGCCTGGACGAGCGTATGTTCCCAGACATTTGGAAAAGGCAAAGATTGGTACTATTACCGAAACCTGGGAAACCCCCAGGGGTATAGACCAATTTGTCTGATCGACACTGTCGGTAAGCTCCTTGAGAAAATCATCCTCAACAGGCTAGCCCCCTTCATAGAGGAGGCAGGAGGACTGTCCAGCCAACAGTACGGGTTTCGCAAAGGCAGGTCGACGGCGGACGCCATAACATCGGTGGTAACCACGGCGGAGGTAGCTATACAGCGCAAACGACGAGCAATCCGCTACTGTGCGGTAGTAACGCTAGACGTTAAGAACGCGTTCAATAGTGCTTGCTGGGCAGACATTGCTGATTCCCTACTTCGACTAGGAGTACCGGAAGGGCTGTACAAGATTCTGGAAAGCTACTTCCAGAACCGAGTATTGCTCTACGAGACCGACGAAGGCACACGTAGCACTCCAATCACGGCTGGAGTACCACAGGGATCTATCTTGGGCCCGATCCTGTGGAATATAAAGTACGATGGAGTACTGAGTTTGAGGCTCCCTCCGGGTGTCAAGATAGTCGGGTTCGCGGACGACGTCACGCTGACAGTCTACGGCGAATCCATCGAAGAGGTCGAACTGAGTGCATCACACTCAATCTGCTTGGTGGAGGACTGGCTGCGTAGCAACTCGCGCACCACAAAACAGAGGTGATGGTGGTAAACAACCGCAAATCGGAACAGGAGGCGTTGGTACACGCCGGAGATTGCGTGATCCCCTCCAAGAGATCACTGAAGCAATTGGGTGTGATGCTTGACGACAAACTCAGTTTCAGCAAGCACGTTGAATACGCCTGCAAGCGTGCATCAACAGCGATCGCGGCGCTCTCCCGTTTGATGGCCAACAGCTCGCCTGTGCGCTCCAGTAAACGAAGGTTACTGGCAGGAGTGGCAGTTTCGATCCTCAGGTACGGCAGCCCGGTATGGGCGTCGGCACTAAATGTGGAACGCAACGCACAGATGCTGGAGAGTACGCATAGACTGATGTGTCTTCGCGTAATCAGTGCATATCGCACTGTATCGAGGGATGCGGCCTGCGTGGTTGCAAGTATGATGCCTATCGGTCTGATAGTGAAGGAAGACGCGGAGCGCTATAGCATGCGAGGAGACAGGAACGCCCGTAGGGCCTCCAAAGCCACTTCTCTACGCAGATGGCAACAAGAGTGGGACAGCTCAACCAAGGGCAGGTGGACACATCGGCTCATACCTAGGGTCTCGAGTTGGTTAGATAGACCTCACGTAGAAGTGAACTTCGGCCTGACGCAATTCCTCACAGGTCACGGGTGCTTCAGATGATACCTCCACAGGTTCGGCCACGCGACATCCCCTGTATGTCCTGGCTGCCCAGACGAGATCGAGACGGCTGAACACGTCTTGTTCGCATGTTCCCGTTTCGCGGCTCAAAGGAGTGAGCTACTGGAGGCATGTGGCATGGACACCACACCGGAAAACCTGATCCAGAGAATGTGCCACTGCGTAGAGAACTGGAACGCAGTGTCGACCGCGGCATCCCAAATTGCGAGCATATTGCAGCGGAAATGGAGTGCGGATCAACAACAGGCAGCCGCGACCGCTAGCCGCGTGCAACCGTAGTAGGCTCAAGAGGGATCAGCGAATAAACGTCGGTCCGGGAGAACCTTCTTCGCCGGGAAGCTCTTCGTCGGAGTAGTCTAGATCCATCGTCGGGGACTAGACGAGTAGTACGTAAAACTGCTAGGATCGTCAGGGCGCCTGTGAACCGGAAGTTACCCTCCAGCCGGAATCACTGGACCGACCTCGTCATTCAACTGGTCGATCCCTCGAGAGCAGGATGCTTATCCCCATTCTGCATAAATCTGGGGAGGCCTTCCACCCCGAAGTAATACCTAGCGGTGGTGCCGGGGAGGTAGGGTTGGAGATCCAAGGTGTTTTAGTGGGAGTTCCAATCAACAGTTGGGTAGTCCTGTGGAGAGTCCTACACTCCGTGCGTAAATGCATTTCACCTTGTAAAAAAAAAAGACCACCCTTTCTTGGAGGTTGTGTTGTGCTGTGTGTTGTCGTTGACTGCACGGGCACGTACGCGGAAAATGCGTTGTAAACATATACGGTACACGCACCACCCGAACGCATGCACACGTACGCACTCACGGAAAGTGATTGTGTTGTGTTGTGTAAGTGTGTGTTTACTGTTGTTTACATCGCAACAAGGATATGGTACCACTGAATGATAAACAAATGAGGATACATACGAAACAGGTGAGATTATTGTCGGTTGCAATGTGATGCCACCCGGCAGTGTGGTCCCATGACCAAGACCGAGTGCCATGCAATCAAAGAGCGGGCCACATGCACGCTGCTGCCTACGACGGGGTGGTAGGTCAGCAGTGCACAGTGGTATAGTGTGCAAACCGGGTTACTTGACCAAGTTCCCATCTGTTGTTGATCACATCGACTCAGTGAAGTAAAGTTTTGGGTAAAGTATATGTCGTAAAAAAATATTAAGTGCACAAGTGTTTAAGGTATTCGATTGAAATTGGTGGTGGTAGAGGTTGATTGGTTGGTTGATTGAAAACGTATCGATGGCTAACAATACCTAGCAGCGTTGCACATACAGCAAACCGTTTCCGTATACATGCCCGTAGTTAATGTATACAGTGTGTTAACCGTTAACACATATCGATGCGGGCATAGACAGCGAACCGCCCATATACGTCTCCATGGTTGATGGTTCGTACCGAGAGGCATTTTTTTAAATCGTTGTCACGGCTTACTATGGTAAACGAACGTAACGACACATGGTGCGTTTTGGTAGTTTCGGGACGTACTTTCACAACGTGAAGTCCGTTTTGGAAAATCTGCGCAAAAATTTTTTTCTCCATACAAATGTGACCAAGTGGCAACCGGCCAACCAACGGCTGCATCATGCGCGTGCAAAAGCAGCGGAACCACCTTCTACGCTACCATGCTAGGGTTCGCATGGAGGGGTGCCACAAAATGTTCTCGAATTTTTGCAAGATTCACATCCGAATATCAGATCGACATGAAATTTTAAAATTTGGGTAGACCTGAAAAAAAAATTTTTTAGCTGTTAGAGAAAAAATTTTTTTTTTTGGTCCGACATCATCGACATCATCAACAGTCACGCAGTATATATGTACCGTCGGCCGGTGTGCCGTGTCACGTAATGAGACTGGTTAACGCCTATCCATGCAAACACAAACCTCGTAACCGTCCATAGACGTTCCCATAGATCGGCTGCATAGAATGAAGGAATAAAGGAAACAGAAAAAAATTAACCCCCGTCACGCATGCACATCCATGGTACCGTACAAGGCGGTTCGGTCTCTAGCGTACACATCGCTTCGCATTGCGGACGCAGTGACGGAACCGTAGTGTATGTTTCGACTGGTGTGCTGCGTGTGATCGCATTATTTTTTCTCGCTACCTGATAAAGTCGGCCAGTTTTGGCCACCAATCTACCTATAGGGAAAGTTTTGG
Source organism: Malaya genurostris (assembly GCF_030247185.1). NCBI lineage: Eukaryota > Metazoa > Arthropoda > Insecta > Diptera > Culicidae > Malaya > Malaya genurostris. The sequence continues at coordinate 17,854,001 of NC_080570.1, forward strand.
GTAAAGGTGGTCAGGTGTGTCAAATGTTAACTGTTGACTGTTGTCATATATGCAGTGGCTCGAAAACACCTAACTCACTCGGAAGGCGGTATTTTGGAATTTTTCTTTTCGAATGCCTGCCTTGCAAGCGCCAACCACGGCACGGTCCACTACGTGTCCGTAGGGTGAGCTCGCATCGGGTGGGTACGCCAGCCGAGCCATGGGACGGTGCACTACGTGTCCGTCAGTGGGCTCTGGTCGAGGGGATAAATTTTCGAACTAGTAGGTCGATGGTCGATCGGTTGGTTACGGATGAAGGAAGCGTGTTCCATCGGTTACGGATGATGGAAGCGTGTTGGAGTCGTTGCATGGGATTATCGTACAATAATTTTGGAATATCTTCCGTCTGACCCATATCTGGGAGCTCAAAATTGGACAGAATGTAGATCAAGTATTACAGAATAAGAATTTTTATATGTGGAGAATGTGTTTTTTGTAGTCGCGAACAACTTTTTTCCATCCACTTATTCGTTCCCATGACCACCTTCACTGATCTCATATTGATCATTGAATATCTTCCGTCTGACCCATATCTGGGAGCTCAAAATTGGACAGAATGTAGATCAAGTATTACAGAATAAGAATTTTGATATGTGGAGAATGTGTTTTTTGTAGTCCCGAACAACTTTTTTCCATCCACTTATACTTTCCCATGACCACCTCCACTGATTTCATATTGATCATCGAATATCTTCCGTCTGACCCATATCTGGGAGCTCAAAATTGGACAGAATGTAGATCAAGTATTACAGAATAAGAATTTTGATATGTGGAGAATGTGTTTTTTGTAGTCCCGAACAGAATTTTTCATTTTTGATTTGGTGGGGGAAATCCGGCTTAGTTAAAGAAATCACAAGAAGATGGCGTTTCGATAGAGCCGTTGCATGGGATTATCGTACAATAATTTTGGAATATCTTCCGTCTGACCCATATCTGGGAGCTCAAAATTGTACAGAATGTAATCAAGTATTGCAGAATAAGAATTTTGATATGTGGAGAATGTGTTTTTTGTAGTCCCGAATAACTTTTTTCCATCCACTTATACTTTCCCATGACCACCTCCACTGATTTCATATTGATCATCGAATATCTTCCGTCTGACCCATATCTGGGAGCTCAAAATTGGACAGAATGTAGATCAAGTATTACAGAATAAGAATTTTGATATGTGGAGAATGTGTTTTTTGTAGTCCCGAACAACTTTTTTCCACCCACTTATTCTTTCCCATGAACATATCCACTGATTTCATATTGATCATCGAATATCTTCCGTCTGACCCATATCTGGGAGCTCAAAATTGGACAGAATGTAGATCAAGTATTACAGAATAAGAATTTTTATATGTGGAGAATGTGTTTTTTGTAGTCGCGAACAACTTTTTTCCATCCACTTATTCGTTCCCATGACCACCTTCACGGATTTCATATTGATCATCGAATATCTTCTGTCTGACCCATATCTGGGAGCTCAAAATTGGACAGAATGTAGATCAAGTATTACAGAATAAGAATTTTGATATGTGGAGAATGTGTTTTTTGTAGTCCCGAACAACTTTTTTCCACCCACTTATTCTTTCCCATGACCACCTCCACTGATTTCATATTGATCATCGAATATCTTCCGTCTGACCCATATCTGGGAGCTCAAAATTGGACAGAATGTAGATCAAGTATTACAGAATAAGAATTTTGATATGTGGAGAATGTGTTTTTTGTAGTCCCGAACATAATTTTTCATTTTTGATTTGGTGGGGGAAATCCGGCTTAGTTAAAGAAATCACAAGAAGATGGCGTTTCGATAGAGCCGTTGCATGGGATTATCGTACAATAATTTTGGAATATCTTCCGTCTGACCCATATCTGGGAGCTCAAAATTGTACAGAATGTAATCAAGTATTGCAGAATAAGAATTTTGATATGTGGAGAATGTGTTTTTTGTAGTCCCGAATAACTTTTTTCCATCCACTTATACTTTCCCATGACCACCTCCACTGATTTCATATTGATCATCGAATATCTTCCGTCTGACCCATATCTGGGAGCTCAAAATTGGACAGAATGTAGATCAAGTATTACAGAATAAGAATTTTGATATGTGGAGAATGTGTTTTTTGTAGTCCCGAACAACTTTTTTCCACCCACTTATTCTTTCCCATGAACATATCCACTGATTTCATATTGATCATCGAATATCTTCCGTCTGACCCATATCTGGGAGCTCAAAATTGGACAGAATGTAGATCAAGTATTACAGAATAAGAATTTTGATATGTGGAGAATGTGTTTTTTGTAGTCGCGAACAACTTTTTTCCATCCACTTATTCGTTCCCATGACCACCTTCACGGATTTCATATTGATCATCGAATATCTTCTGTCTGACCCATATCTGGGAGCTCAAAATTGGACAGAATGTAGATCAAGTATTACAGAATAAGAATTTTGATATGTGGAGAATGTGTTTTTTGTAGTCCCGAACAACTTTTTTCCACCCACTTATTCTTTCCCATGACCACCTCCACTGATTTCATATTGATCATCGAATATCTTCCGTCTGACCCATATCTGGGAGCTCAAAATTGGACAGAATGTACATCAAGTATTACAGAATAAGAATTTTGATATGTGGAGAATGTGTTTTTTGTAGTCCCGAACATAATTTTTCATTTTTGATTTGGTGGGGGAAATCCGGCTTAGTTAAAGAAATCACAAGAAGATGGCGTTTCGATAGAGCCGTTGCATGGGATTATCGTACAATAATTTTGGAATATCTTCCGTCTGACCCATATCTGGGAGCTCAAAATTGTACAGAATGTAATCAAGTATTGCAGAATAAGAATTTTGATATGTGGAGAATGTGTTTTTTGTAGTCCCGAATAACTTTTTTCCATCCACTTATACTTTCCCATGACCACCTCCACTGATTTCATATTGATCATCGAATATCTTCCGTCTGACCCATATCTGGGAGCTCAAAATTGGACAGAATGTAGATCAAGTATTACAGAATAAGAATTTTGATATGTGGAGAATGTGTTTTTTGTAGTCCCGAACAACTTTTTTCCACCCACTTATTCTTTCCCATGAACATATCCACTGATTTCATACTGATCATCGAATATTTTCCGTCTGACCCATATCTGGGAGCTCAAAATTGGACAGAATGTAGATCAAGTATTACAGAATAAGAATTTTGATATGTGGAGAATGTGTTTTTTGTAGTCGCGAACAACTTTTTTCCATCCACTTATTCGTTCCCATGACCACCTTCACGGATTTCATATTGATCATCGAATATCTTCTGTCTGACCCATATCTGGGAGCTCAAAATTGGACAGAATGTAGATCAAGTATTACAGAATAAGAATTTTGATATGTGGAGAATGTGTTTTTTGTAGTCCCGAACAACTTTTTTCCACCCACTTATTCTTTCCCATGACCACCTCCACTGATTTCATATTGATCATCGAATATCTTCCGTCTGACCCATATCTGGGAGCTCAAAATTGGACAGAATGTAGATCAAGTATTACAGAATAAGAATTTTGATATGTGGAGAATGTGTTTTTTGTAGTCCCGAACATAATTTTTCATTTTTGATTTGGTGGGGGAAATCCGGCTTAGTTAAAGAAATCACAAGAAGATGGCGTTTCGATAGAGCCGTTGCATGGGATTATCGTACAATAATTTTGGAATATCTTCCGTCTGACCCATATCTGGGAGCTCAAAATTGTACAGAATGTAATCAAGTATTGCAGAATAAGAATTTTGATATGTGGAGAATGTGTTTTTTGTAGTCCCGAATAACTTTTTTCCATCCACTTATACTTTCCCATGACCACCTCCACTGATTTCATATTGATCATCGAATATCTTCCGTCTGACCCATATCTGGGAGCTCAAAATTGGACAGAATGTAGATCAAGTATTACAGAATAAGAATTTTGATATGTGGAGAATGTGTTTTTTGTAGTCCCGAACAACTTTTTTCCACCCACTTATTCTTTCCCATGAACATATCCACTGATTTCATATTGATCATCGAATATCTTCCGTCTGACCCATATCTGGGAGCTCAAAATTGGACAGAATGTAGATCAAGTATTACAGAATAAGAATTTTGATATGTGGAGAATGTGTTTTTTGTAGTCCCGAACAACTTTTTTCCATCCACTTATACTTTCCCATGACCACCTCCACTGATTTCATATTGATCATCGAATATCTTCCGTCTGACCCATATCTGGGAGCTCAAAATTGGACAGAATGTAGATCAAGTATTACAGAATAAGAATTTTGATATGTGGAGAATGTGTTTTTTGTAGTCCCGAACAGAAGTTTTCATTTTTGATTTGGTGGGGGAAATCCGGCTTAGTTAAAGAAATCACAAGAAGATTTTGGAATATCTTCCGTCTGACCCATATCTGGGAGCTCAAAATTGTACAGAATGTAATCAAGTATTGCAGAATAAGAATTTTGATATGTGGAGAATGTGTTTTTTGTAGTCCCGAATAACTTTTTTCCATCCACTTATACTTTCCCATGACCACCTCCACTGATTTCATATTGATCATCGAATATCTTCCGTCTGACCCATATCTGGGAGCTCAAAATTGGACAGAATGTAGATCAAGTATTACAGAATAAGAATTTTGATATGTGGAGAATGTGTTTTTTGTAGTCCCGAACAACTTTTTTCTACCCACTTATTCTTTCCCATGAACATATCCACTGATTTCATATTGATCATCGAATATCTTCCGTCTGACCCATATCTGGGAGCTCAAAATTGGACAGAATGTAGATCAAGTATTACAGAATAAGAATTTTTATATGTGGAGAATGTGTTTTTTGTAGTCGCGAACAACTTTTTTCCATCCACTTATTCGTTCCCATGACCACCTCCACTGATTTCATATTGATCATCGAATATCTTCCGTCTGACCCATATCTGGGAGCTCAAAATTGGACAGAATGTAGATCAAGTATTACAGAATAAGAATTTTGATATGTGGAGAATGTGTTTTTTGTAGTCCCGAACAACTTTTTTCCATCCACTTATACTTTCCCATGACCACCTCCACTGATTTCATATTGATCATCGAATATCTTCCGTCTGACCCATATCTGGGAGCTCAAAATTGGACAGAATGTAGATCAAGTATTACAGAATAAGAATTTTGATATGTGGAGAATGTGTTTTTTGTAGTCCCGAATAACTTTTTTCCATTTACTTATACTTTCCCATGACCACCTCCACTGATTTCATATTGATCATTGAATATCCTCCGTCTGACCCATATCTGGGAGCTCAAAATTGGACAGAATGTAGATCAAGTATTACAGAATAAGAATTTTGATATGTGGAGAATGTGTTTTTTGTAGTCCCGAATAACTTTTTTCCATTTACTTATACTTTCCCATGACCACCTCCACTGATTTCATATTGATCATTTAATATCCTCCGTCTGACCCATATCTGGGAGCTCAAAATTGGACAGAATGTAGATCAAGTATTACAGAATAAGAATTTTGATATGTGGAGAATGTGTTTTTTGTAGTCGCGAACAACTTTTTTCCATCCACTTATACTTTCCCATGACCACCTCCACTGATTTTATATTGATCATTAAATATCTTCCGTCTGACCCATATCTGGGAGCTCAAAATTGGACAGAATGTAGATCAAGTATTACAGAATAAGAATTTTGATATGTGGAGAATGTGTTTTTTGTAGTCCCGAACAACTTTTTTCCATCCACTTATACTTTCCCATGACCACCTCCACTGATTTCATATTGATCATCGAATATCTTCCGTCTGACCCATATCTGGGAGCTCAAAATTGGACAGAATGTAGATCAAGTATTACAGAATAAGAATTTTGATATGTGGAGAATGTGTTTTTTGTAGTCCCGAACAACTTTTTTCCATCCACTTATTCTTTCCCATGACCACCTCCACTGATTTCATATTGTTCATTGAATATCTTCCGACTGACCCATATCTGGGAGCTCAAAATTGGACATAATGCTGATTAAGTATCATAGAATGAGGATATTTCTGGGTAGAAAATATTTTTTTAATGGTAGCGGGCGTATTTTTCCACATTAACCTTTTTTTTGTTAGGATTAATACATTTGTTTGCATACTTACCGATAAATTTGCAACATCTGCGAAATTGAAATAACGAGTAGGTGTCATACAATATTGATTAAATGTGATTTATTATCTTTCTATTATACGGCACAGTGAAACTGCGAATCGAAGTATGTTCGTACGTATGGTAGATTTATAAAGTTATTAAATATAAACACGCTTGTAGTTATGTTTATTTACTCGAGAATTTATTTTCTGGTTTTAATAATTGTTCAACATACTGATAAAATTCATTAAAAGGACCATTAGGTGGCGCATCGACAACGATTTAAATTAATTTTTACTGAATACCTCCCTTAGCTGGTGGGGGAAATCCCAGCTTTTATTTATCAGAGGTAGGTGGCGCTTCGGTAGCTGTTTAGCAGGTATTCTCCTGAAAAGGTTCTTGTCTCGGACTGGTGGTCAGAGATGCCAGGTCTGCAGATTTGTCTGTAAATCTGCAGATTTTGGGTGTAGTGCTGCAGACATTTTTAGTTGTGCCAGACTTTTGAAATTCTCGCAGACTTTTGCAGATTTTTGAAATTCTCGCAGAATTTTGTCTATATGTACAGACTTTTGAAATTTCCGTGACCTTTTTTTTTTTTTTTTGCTCGCCAAGTCAGTTTTGCGTGTCATACTCTATAGAGAAATTGCTGCCAGCAAGACGTATTTGCTGACTGTAGATTTTTTTTTCAGATTTACAGACCCTGTCTGCAGATATTTGAAATTTTTACCTGGCATCTCTGCTGGTGGTTCAGCCAGCAGGTGGGCCGTTTCACGGCGGTCTCTGAGCAATGGAATCGTTTATGGTAGTCAATGGTTACTGTTTATGTTTTCGTCATTTTTGTTCGTTTATTCATGCCTCAGTGTAGCACTGCACCGGTGTAGTGCAAATTAAAAACGAAAACGCCATTAGATTCCATTATGTAACTATAGCATTGACCGTTTTGTGTTCCGTTTTCAGCGTCAGAGGCAGTCCCATGTGCGTTACGTGAATATCCGACCGGTTCGGTGTGTGTTTGCAACAGCACTTACTGCGACACGCTGGAGTTCGAGGAACCGATAACGGTTGGTGGGTTTTTGCTGGTGTCCAGTAGCCGAGATGGGATACGCTTTGGACAGTCTCGCGATGCGACAAAGATGCCCGTTGTTCCGGAGGTGAAACCCATACCGAAACAACGATTTGCACGCAGTACACGACCCGTCACAATTCAGTTGAATCGTCGCCGGACGTTTCAGACGGTGGTAGGATTCGGCGGTGCTTTCACCGGAGCGGTTTCGTTTAACCTGGGCAAACTGGAACCAACGTTGCGGAGTTGCTTGTATCGATCGTACTATTCGAAAAAGGTCGGGATTGGATTCAGTTTGATGAGAATTCCGATCGGTGGTTGTGATTTTGACCTGAAACCGTGGGCATATAATGAGCTACCGGAAGACGATGTTCATTTGACAAATTTTACGAAACTGGATCAACGAGATTTGATAAAGATCGCTCAGATAAAAGAGTTGATGGCTACGGCAGAGAACCAGGACATCAAGTTGATGGGTGCGGCCTGGAGTCCTCCCAGGTGGATGAAATCCAACAACGATTGGAGTGGTTCCAGTCGACTTAAGTCGGAGTATTATCAAACCTGGGCCGATTATCATATCAAATATCTTCAGTTGATGACAGATGCTGGGCTGGACTACTGGGCGATCTCTACGGGAAACGAACCAATGAATGCGGTGATTGGTTTCTTGTTTATTCGATTCATGAGTCTCGGTTGGACTGCTCTCAGTCAAGGGAAATGGGTTGGCGATCATCTCGGTCCAACCCTAAGAAGTTCCGGCTTTCAAAACGTGAAATTATTCGCGGGTGACGATCAACGGTACACATTTCCTTGGTGGTTTTCCCAAATGGATCAAGGTCATCCTAATGCGACACAGTACTTGGATGGACTGGCTGTCCATTGGTACTGGGATGGCGTTACGCCGCCGGGTCTGTTGGATCAGGCGGTTCGTCTCTATCCGGATAAGTTACTATTCAATACGGAAGCTTCACTCGGTGATAAGCCATTTCAAACCCACGGACCGATTCTCGGTTCGTGGGATCGTGCCGAATCGTATATCACCTACATACTGCAGGATCTTCAGCACAGCGTCCACGGTTGGATTGACTGGAATCTGATGCTGAACGAAATCGGTGGTCCAAATTATGCCAAAAATTATGTAGAAAGTGCTGTGGTTGTGAACACAACGTCCGGCAAGGAGGTGTACAAGCAACCGATATTCTACGGACTGGGTCACTTTTCACGATTCATCACCGAAGGATCGACACGTTTCGAAACCACCACGAGTGATTCGGCTGTGATCGTAGTGGGTTTCACGCGACCGGATCAGAAGACTACATTGGTGTTTTATAATAAGTAGGTGTTTCAGTTTTCACCAGAAACGAATTCAGGCTTGAAGGTTTACGTGAATGGCGGCCTGGTTTCGATGCTGAGTTATTCAGTAAAAACACTATAGCATGTATTTTTGTTTGCTTGCAGGAAATCCAGTTCCTGCGAGGTAATAGTCAAGGATCCGGAACGAGGAGTCGCTCAGCTGCATCTTCCACCCAAGTCGGTACATTCCTTACTGTACGCCTAGTACGAAGCTGTGACAAATTTGTGTGAAAGAAACAAACGAAAAAAAAACAATGAATTGTCCTTCCTTAGCTCTCGATTCGGAACTATCCGTCAGCCTTCGATCCTTACCTTCTGCAGCAAATGAGCCGTACATTCTTTTCCTATACTAACCATAAGAAGCGTGGGGAATAATTCCGGCTACCATAAACAAAGATTTGGCACGTTCAGGAACGCGAACAACGACAACAACGCTTCGAGATCGTCAATCTAACGCGAGTCAAGGGTAATGAAAAATCAGAGGATACAAAGACACGTAAATGTCACGGTCTATTTTTCCATGCGTGAACATGTTTTGCGTCTCGTCTCGTCTCATCTCGTTTGGGATCGGAACCTACGTGTCCGCAGGGATTGCGCGCTGCCTGTCTGGAGAGAAAACTACACCGTCAGCATGTTCGTATGATTGAAACATTTCCGCTGCTATTACCATGGCAATGGTGGCGGCAGTCAACAGACAGGCAAGCTGACGGCTGACAGAGCATGACACGGCGGGCGATGCTCCGCCAGGTGCGCTGCGAGCGCACTCTGAGCTGCTTGATCATTCGGTCGGATCGCCGGCAGGTAACGGATGGTGGCGATTTACACTGGACAGAAAAACATTAGTGCAATTTATTACACGTGGTATTTTGTTTACTCGTTGCTAATGTGGCCGATTAAAGTATAACTGCTTGGAAAAATGAGCTTTTTATAGCTGCACAGAAACAAAAACCTCCCAAGAGGTTCATAAATTACGGTGATGAACCAACTGATTATGATCCCAAATTTGTTTACTATCCAATGTTACGGTTTGGCTTAGGGTTTTGTTATTTTCTTTCGAAAGTGAAAAATATGACGACGTCATCTCTAATCCCTTCTCTGCCTTCCAAAAGAGTCTGTCCTTCTCCAAAAGAAACGAAAATAGGAACCGGGTCATCAAATAAAGATATCATTTCGAAAAATTTATGACTTTCGGTGTATTTTCGATGTAATTGAGAAGGATTAGTGATGCTACTGTTCTCTGCACTCGGACCAGAATGAACGGTGAAAATGAAAAAAAAAGGAGAAAACAAAAAAACTACTCCGAAGATTGTTTGCTGGGTGATCATCCAACCGCTTGTTTTTGCCTTCTGACGCGCGCGATCTTCATATTTTACGATCGTACCGCTTGTATCAGACCTTTCCACTGTCGCTGCTGCAGGTTTCCTAGTATTTATGGGATGGATTTCGGAAAGTGTTTTATTTTTTTTTTTTTCACAAAGATTTAGTAATAATGGTTGTTAAATCTGCGGAATTTATGTATCACACAGCTTCTTCGTCTCGAGTCCAGACGACACACATCGAATGCCTTTTCACCGACCCGTTGTGTAGTGAGAAAATAGTGTTGTTTTTCACCCTAAATGACCAGCAGCCTCCTACGATGTGTGGGACGCAATCTAGTTCAAAATTGGAATAATTTGGCAACCATTTTTTTTCTTGCTGCTTCGGAAAAGTCATGGCCATCTGAGAAAGATGCTTGAAACCTACCATCAATAAAATTCAAGACAAAAAAAAAATTCATTTGTAATTTTAATTATTCTTTTTCCGATAAAATGTACAAAAAGCTTATAATCACATTCCTAGACTCTAAGTTGGCGCAAAATATGTAACAGCATTCTACCTCTGCGTTTCCTATTAAGCAATTTTTGGCATTTTAATGACTTCGGAAAGCAGCTAGCGCTCACTGCCGCGCCATTGTTATTTCCCGGCTCCCACCCCCGTTTGGCAGGAATCCGACCGATGTCCTCTCTTGCGTCACCAGTGGCGTGCACGAAAACGCATTGTTTATGTTCTACGTAGCGAATATTTACAATTAATTAGGAAAACCTTACAACAACGCCTGGCTGCCGGTTTCAAAAAACTAGGCACTATTATTTGAACTGTGGCATTTCGTTGCAAGATTTACTGGTTTACTGTGATGGTGGTACTTTGTTGTTTTGTTTTCTGAGTTCACGGTAGCGAAAGTGTCGTCTTTGCCACCATTCCCGACGACGGTGGAGACGCCGATGCTGACGATGACGAGGAGGATGACGACGACGACGACGACGACGACGACGGTGGTAGCGGAGGCGACGAAGGCGATGTAAAGGAGATTTGATGCAATGATGTACCACTCGGACCGGACGCCGCTGCCACCGCGGCCGTTGTCACGTTGGTTATGCTTTGTACGATCAGATTTAGGCAATCCAAGCTAGAGCCGTTGGCCGCTGCACTCGCTGGTGTGTGGCCTGTAAGGGAAATAATAATAATAATAATAATAATATTACAGGAAACAGAAAGGTCGAGGTACGGCATAAGAGTGAATACACTATTGTAAATTAATCGCGGGATCCCGCTGATAGGTGCTCCGCTAGTTGGCCGCCGTGCAGTTCCTCCGATGGTTATACGGTGGTTATTGTTCTATTTTTCAACCGGGATTGGAAGGTTAATGTGTTATTTTTGTCAAGCGTAGCATGCCATGCGATGTTATTTTGATGGGGCTTATGAAGGATGACGGGGATCAAAAAGGTTTATAAATAGAACACACTCTGCCTCTGCCGCGAACGGAACAAATGACCATCTTTGTTTGGGGTTTTCTTCTGTCGTACATTGATATTTTAATTTTCAGGAAGTGGAAGCACAATTCTGAATAAAACTACTAATGAAACCTTTTGCGGATTTCTGGTTAAACTGGTTCTTGCAGAGTCTCTCTTGAAATTGTTATGTTTTTATTTAATGTCGATTCTAACATTTATGTCGTTCAACGAGGATCCCAAACATTATTCGAAAGCCTCATCCACAGCTCTATGATCAACACCAATAATATCAATATCGTCTTCAAAGTCAAGATACTTTGATAATGCTTGGTTATGTTCTGGGTTCTTTTCACAATTTCTTGTTTTGATCTCTGATTTATGGTTCTTAACTATCGTAAGAAGTCATTTTATTAGAGATATAGAATTTGATTTTCAAAAAAAAAACTTGAAAATTTTGAGAAAACAGCTCTTGCAATGCTTCTGGTTGGTCTTCACTCTACCAGGTATCGCAATTTTGCTTGTTGACGAATCCATTCAATCCAGAAATGAGCTTCGTCGCTGAACACAATTTTTCGATAAAAAAAGTGAATTTTCCTTCAACTTTGCCAGCGCCCATTCATGATTAAATTATAGACCAAACTGAACAAGTTTTTTATAATAGCACAAGACACAAAGAAATGTGTCTTCTTATAAAAAATTAACCAGTAATGCAGTTTTTTCATACATTACATGTTACGAATACTTTCGTATGCAACATCTTCTGATCAAAATTGACTAATTAAAAAACAACAATTTTATTCAGATTTTAGTGCATATCTTAATTAATCGCCTTCAAATTCAATTTTTGCATGTTTGTATTTTTGATTTATTTTTATATTTTGTTGTGTTTATTTATTTATTTTATTTTTGTGTCTGTTTCAGCAACTTTGTATTTGTGCGTGTTTATATATTTTTATAAATTTGTATTTTTGTGTTTTTCAATTGTTGAATCTTTTGTATTTTTGTTTGTTATATTTTTTGTGAATCTGTGTTGTATCTTTGTACTTTTGTATTTTGTGTTTTTTGTATATCTTTTTGAATTTTTGTGTTTGGATGTTTGAATTTTTGTATTTTTGAAGTTTTGTATCTATGTATATTAGTATTTTCGTATTTATGTGTATTTATATTTTTGATTTATTTTTGTATTTTTTACTTTGTTCTTTATATTTTGTTATTGTGTTTATGTTGTTTATCTTTGTGTCTGTTTAAGTAATTTTGTATTAGGGCGTTTTTATTTGTATTTTTGTGTTATTAAATTGTAGAATCTTTCCTATTTTTGTTTGGATGTATTTCTATTTGTTTATGTTTTAGTTTGTTATATAAGTATTTTTGTATTTGAGTACATTTATATTTTTAATTATTTTTGGATCTTCGGTTTTCAATTTTTTATTCTTAAATTTTATATTATTTCAATTTCTCGTATTTCATTTTTCTTTTTACATTTTGCATTTTCTTTTATCATATTTTGTTTTGTATATTTCATTTTTCGTTCACCATTATTTATATTCCATCCGGGTCGGTGGTTCAATGCATACGGCGCTGGCCTTACAAGCCAGTTGTCATATGTTCGAGCCCCGACCTGGAAGGATTCATAGTGTCAGTAGGATCGTATTACTAGTAATGCAATGATTTTGTACACTAAGAATCGGCTGCGAAGTCTGTTGAAACAGAAAGTATTCATGTATTTGTATTTTTGTGTTCTTAAATTGTTGAATCATTCGTATTTTTGTTTGTTTGAATTTTAGTTTGTTTGTATTTTAGTTCCTTTATATTTTATTTTGTTTACATTTTTGTTAATCTGTATTGTATCTTTGTTCTTTTGTGTTTTTGTATGTATGTATTTTTGTATATTTGCATTTTCACATGTTAGTAATATTGATTTATTCTTTATCTTCGCTTTTCAATATTTTATCAGATTTATTTGTTATTTTACCCTTCCCATATTTCGTTTTCCTTATAACATGTATCGCTTTTCTTTAATCGTATTACCTTTATCGTTTTGCATATTTAATTTTTCGATTATTAGATGCATGGAAATGTGAATGCAGCATGTCAGTTTTTTTGACATTACCCACCCATCTTTTTTTTATTTTTGTTCATCGTTTTCCAGTTTCCATAGTTCTGTTCTAATTTTTACTTACATATTTGTGTATATTTGAAATTTTGTATTTTTGTTTTTATCGGAATATTTGTGTTTCATAATCGGTTTTATTTTCAATTTTTAGTTCTTCGTGTTTCATTTGTTATTTTGCATTTTCCTTTTATCCTAATTCGTTGAAGTTTTTGCATGTTTCAATTTTCATGATTTTGTTTTATTTATTAACCTTTTTTTCTTTTTTCGTATTTCGTTTCTAGTTGGAACATAAAGTTCCATTTTGTATTTTTGTGTATCGTTTTTTAAGTTATCTTACTGCATTTTTCATATTCTCAATATATTTCATTTATTATTAATGATTAATGATTTATGAATCATGATTTCTGATTCATGATTCATGATTTTAGATTTTAGATTTTAGATTTTAGATTTTAGATTTTAGATTTTAGATTTTAGATTTTAGATTTTAGATTTTAGATTTTAGATTTTAGATTTTAGATTTTAGATTTTAGATTTTAGATTTTAGATTTTAGATTTTAGATTTTAGATTTTAGATTTTAGATTTTAGATTTTAGATTTTAGATTTTAGATTTTAGATTTTAGATTTTAGATTTTAGATTTTAGATTTTAGATTTTAGATTTTAGATTTTAGATTTTAGATTTTAGATTTTAGATTTTAGATTTTAGATTTTAGATTTTAGATTTTAGATTTTAGATTTTAGATTTTAGATTTTAGATTTTAGATTTTAGATTTTAGATTTTAGATTTTAGATTTTAGATTTTAGATTTTAGATTTTAGATTTTAGATTTTAGATTTTAGATTTTAGATTTTAGATTTTAGATTTTAGATTTTAGATTTTAGATTTTAGATTTTAGATTTTAGATTTTAGATTTTAGATTTTAGATTTTAGATTTTAGATTTTAGATTTTAGATTTTAGATTTTAGATTTTAGATTTTAGATTTTAGATTTTAGATTTTAGATTTTAGATTTTAGATTTTAGATTTTAGATTTTAGATTTTAGATTTTAGATTTTAGATTTTAGATTTTAGATTTTAGATTTTAGATTTTAGATTTTAGATTTTAGATTTTAGATTTTAGATTTTAGATTTTAGATTTTAGATTTTAGATTTTAGATTTTAGAGATTTTAGATTTTAAGTTTTTAGATTTTAGATTTTAGATTTTAGATTTTAGATTTTTGATTTTAGATTTTACATTTTAGATTTTACATTTTAGATTGAGAATTTTAGATTTTAGATTCTAGATTTTCGATTTTTGATCTGAAATTTTTTATTTTTGATTTGTGATTTATGATTTTAGATTTTTCAACGCAGAATTAGAAAAAATCCCAATTTGTTTTGCGTGATCGTATAATCTGATTTTGCGTGATCGTATATTCTGATTATAAAAACAAAAGTATTCGAAACTCGAATAGGTTTGTTGGGAAATAGTTCAAAATCTACAAGACAATATTTACCAGAAAATCAAACCACACTGTAATACCCGTTCTACAATGTCGAATGCAGTGCTACCTATGCGGGAAAACGCCTAAGATAGACGGGGAATCTTTTTGAGCATGGGCTCGAGTGAAGCGCGCCTGGTTGGGAAACAGTACCGGTCTAATTCAGCACACTGGCAAACATCTTGTTAGAATAAATGTTTCGGGATGCTTCGTAGAACTGGAACTTTTATGTAGGACTAAACTAACTATAGGAAAAAATGCTACGAAGCATAGGTTTTAGTTCCGAAGGGTTCAAAAATAACTATGGAATCCATTTGAATAAAATCACTACACATTTTTTTCTGTTTCAAGCTACAGAATGCTATAAAAATGTAGACCTTTTACTTGAACGAGACAGATTCTTCGGACCATGGACAATTTTATTCGCATGTGCTCATCAGTTGGATATCGAGTTTGTGAAATCTTGAAGCGAAGCTTAGATATAATCATGTAGCAATACAGTATGAAAAAAACATATCGCGCACAAACCACGGGCAGAAACAAGTCAGCCATAAATCAAAGCACGGATGAATTCATAATTTTCTAATTTGGAACAAAATCAACTCGTCTGACGTTTTTGTTTCTTCTTCGCATCCACTAGACGGCCGCGCACCGCCCAGGTTGCTTGGATCGGATCATTTCGACGGCCATCGCACCTATACATACGGGGAATCAGGGCAGACGGATTCGTCAGCCCTGGGAAAATGGTGTGCGTGTATGAGCGCAGTCTGTCTGTTGGCACATCATTAACAGACGATCTAGAAACGATAGGATCAGGAAATGAACGATTCTCTTGATTCGCGAAATTTGCCAACAGTTCGTTTTTCAGTTAGTAGACGGGACAGGATTTCAAATGATGCGAAATGTCAAACATCAACGCGCGTGGCCTACTGTGCACTTTCACTTTTCTTCTCGAAGATTTAGCGGGGATGATGTTAATGGTGATGAGTTCGCTAAATGCTGGCCAACGCTCTCCCATGGATGGAAGAATGTCACCTACCTGTAATCGGGGAGTAGCGATCGCTGTCCTTGCTGAGCTGGTGTAATCGTTCCCGCAAGTAACTGTTGGAGCAGCAGTTCTGTTGGGAAGAAAAAGAAAAATAACTCATTTGTACTGCATCCCTTTCTGTATTTTCGTTGTAAATTTCCGATTCCGTTCCGATTTGACCGTAACCCTGTTGCAACAAAATACCTATTTTAAACCTTCGGCTCTGTTGGGACCCTCGTTCGAGGAAATGTTCGGTGGGGGAAAAATCTTCTCGTGCACGCATCGCGGCGCGGCCATCGGTTTTATGGCACTTCTATATATCGTCAATTAAAAAGATGACATTCGGCAATAAAATGAGATGAAGTCGTAACATTTAAGTATTTTTTCCCGGCCGTTTTTTTTACTCTGTCGAGTCAAAGCCAGAGAAAGGAGATACTTAAAGCGGACAGCAATAGGTTAGCTATTTTTAGTGATATGACAAACTGCAATGTTGTAGTGTTTTACCTAGTCAAACTCGGCGGAGGAATGGGTGGATCTTGCTGGGGAATTCATAATATTCGCTGCATAATCCCAAGATTCAGTGTAGAAGGTTTTAAAATGGGTTTATAATCAGAACGATAAAAAATGCAGGTTTGACATTTGTAAATTGAACCCAGATTACGATTCCACTATTCAAGGAAACATTTGCTAGTGCCATTACCATTAGAGATATTTTTATCACACGCATACAGATGGGTGGATTTCCAGGATCAATGATCCAAAAAGACCACCCATGAGGGCAGCAAATCTTACGCTCAACGTCGGTTCAAAGCTAGAACCCGTAGCAGCTGGCTGAGAGTAATCGAGCATGATATGCACGCAACCGATGTGTATCAGATCAGAACATAGGACATGCTGAAATCGGTCATGATTCGGAACAAACTAAATAGGATCATTAAATATGCTTAACCAGGTATGATTAAGTAGAGCATTAACGTGATCTAGATCTAAGACAGAAACCAGTAGCTCCAAAGCAGTAACATATGAACATCTATTCTCACTCTTCGTCTTCGATTCGTCAGCCCATAACAGTTCAAATCAACGCACCAGTGCACCTTGGCAAGCAAAGTCTTGGCATTACATTCCTTTTGTGGTTTTTTTTCCGAGAAAGATTTTTCAAAAACATGCATTTTGAACGCAATAATAGCTTATTCAAACGTCGAGAAGTGGTAATGACACAATTTAATTTGACGTGTGAGTATAAGAGGAAGTCATACGGAGCTGAATCAGGATAAAACGGCGGATCAATTCCCAATAACTTGAACGTTACAAATGTCATTAGTTTGACGCGATGTATGAGAGCTCGTGTTGTCATGTTTGGAGGATCGTTTTCCTAATTTTCCCGAAAATTTTTGAGCAATTCCAGGAATGGTTAACTAGTTATGAGATTTCACACACTTCGATTTGGAACGAACATTGCATACATTTTCTGTATATAAAAAGCATTTGTTTTTTTTTATTGATTCGCCGAATCGACTCAAGACTGATATTTGAAAAGGACCTTCATGCATGCACTTCCTTCAAAACATTGTAACTTGAAGACTATTAACTTTATTGTTTCTCTGCCATCTGCACATACCTTGAAGAAAAAAGTCATAATTTTTCAAAGCATCACCGAATCAGAGAATTTTTAAAAACTCGTATCTTAAATATTTTTTGCAATATTTTAATTTAAAACCCAAATATTAAAACAAACATTCGATGTTAATTTGATTCTCTAAACGATGAAAAAAATCATCATTTTTGCGATTTTTTCCAGAATTATCGTTCAACAAAATAAATTCAAATGTTTTGCATGATAAAAAGCATCATTCGAATAACATTTAGTAATTTTTTCGTGGAAAAATATTGAGAAATGAGTGTAAAGAGGTATTTTTGAGAACGCTTTTTAAAATAATGATTTGCGGTGTCCACTGTATCTCAGCGCAGACTTATCAGAAGTGAACAAATGAACGCAGCATAGTTAGAGAGGAAGTTTTTCTAGACCCCAACGTTTCTGTTTGATTTTTTTTAATTTTAAATTTTTGGTGGTTGTTCAAAGTGAAAACTACGATTTTTCACGAAAAAATACGCCATTTTGTAGCTGTTAAACCTCCCCAAAGTAACAAACAACGAAAAGGAAAACGTTGGAATCTGGTTTTTTATATGTAAAAAGTGTGTGCAAAATTTGAAAAAAATTGGTGCAGTAGTTTTTGAATGACGATGAACACGGACTTTCAAAATCTGCTTTCGAGAAAAACGCGTTTAAAGGTTTTTGTCTATAAAATCAATGGAAACAATTTATTACTCCAGAGAGCCCATAGGGTATAACATTATCGAAAAATCATATTTTTTTCTTTTATAATTTATTATAACGAAACATTTCAAGAATGTTTTGTCAGGTTTTGAAGTCAATCGAAGTAGAAATCCTGTGAGCCTGTGCGCCGAGCTCTTGCTTTTTCGTAGAATGAGATAGTCATAGATAATGGTCCATAACTTCCAGAGTTTCGTTCCAATAGGCTTGAAAATTTCACAGAAAATTCGGGTATTTTATTCCGAGCTTAACCATTTTTTACAAACTTAGATTCGGATGAAAGGTATTATAGTAATACTAGCTGACCCGTCGAACTTCGTCTCGTCCGAATCGTGTTTTCTGAAAGCAGAATTGTCAAACGTCTTATGCTGTTAATGTTTCCTTCTATCATTTTACTGATTACTTGGCTTACAATAAACAAATTGCCACGAATTTGTCGAAAATAATTGTGAACTTGTAAAATACTTTTATTACGCAAAAATTAAGCGCATGCACCGATCGCCATCTCATCTTTTCAGTAAGTGCATTGAGTAGAGATTGTAGATTCCTCTCAAACGAATGCTTTCGACATATGGAATAAAGGGTGGAGCAGAAATAACTGAGATGGCTACTTTTAATTGATTCCGAAAATTTATAAAAGCTGCCCTTGCGACTTGTATAGCATGTTAAGGCTTAATTATAGTCTGTAAACATTTAAAATTTAATAGTAAATCCTTGGTGATTCCCGAAAGAAATAAAATTGGTTGAAATAATACGAAATAACATGAGTTTTCACATTTTTATTAATGATTTCTGGTCATAGATTTAGTAAATTTCTGACATAAGGAATG
This sequence comes from Malaya genurostris, assembly GCF_030247185.1. Taxonomy (NCBI): domain Eukaryota; kingdom Metazoa; phylum Arthropoda; class Insecta; order Diptera; family Culicidae; genus Malaya; species Malaya genurostris. The sequence continues at coordinate 17,873,155 of NC_080570.1, forward strand.
TATCGAAAATGAGCTATCCACATACATTTGTGTTGTACGCATGTATTTGTGATGGTTTTTTATGCTCAGATCACAGTATGCTGTGCGTTTGGCTGACAGCTTTTGTTTGTTTACTTGTTTGTGCGGTTAAAATTCTGCGTTTTCAAAATGTCGCGTATTGAAAAAAAGTGAAAATTAAGGTTCTGGACACATGGCTAAGTGAGAAGTGGCGAAGCGGTTTGGAATTCATCATGTCAGTGTTAAAACCATCAATAATAAGTTTGGGGAGCACTATTCTTTGGATGAGCTACCAGGAAGAGGCAGAAAATCCGGTTCTGAAACAACTCGTTGCGTCTGCAGAAGTCTTTCTATTGCTATTCCCCGGATTGCGTAATTGCAGAATGTAGAGAGTATAAAATTTCAAACCGTCAAACCGAAATGTAAGGAAGAGATCACTTGTTTTATCCGTATGCTCGACCTTCACGATGAAGCCCACCTATTAAGTTCATCTCAGTGTCCTCAGCCGTCTATCTGAGAGCCTTTTCCAATTTTTCAACAAATGTTTCTAATTTTTCTGTTTGATTTCCCAAGGTTTCGCTTGATTATGGCCCAATATCTTTCCGCTGGATGGAATTCTAGGTTGTTCATTTGGTACAATGTTGATGTTGTTTCTTGTATACCATTCCTGAGCCACTTTACCATTATGACAAGAAGCCAAATCAAGCTAAAACAATACAGAACTCGTGTGCTTTAGGATAAATAGTAAGAGCCGTAAACCTATTGGTTAATCGTATCTGTACTTATGATTTTTGCTTTTTGTTGATACCTCAACCACAAATAGCCTGCCAAACGGGGTACGTCCTTGTCGACATTGTAAAGCGATATAAACTGTAGAACCCGGAAAGTTAAATGCTGACAGTAATTTATCGTACAACTTTTGCGTTCTTATTTTCGAACTGGTCTCCTATTTCTCGTTCCTGTTTTGTGGTTTTCATTCCCCTGGGTGATCCTTTCAGCACTGCATTCAGCTGAGACTGTCTAGATTTTGCAGTATACTTACCGTACTCTCGTTTTCCCCCCAAAATGCGTCTATGCCATTGAAGCTTCAATACCATCTGGTTCCATCCGGTCGTCACGAAGTCTACCGACTGCTAGACATTCGACCCGGAAGCAACAGCAGCTCAACCTCACTTACCAGCTTGTCTGGCAACAGGAAAAAAATTACCCATAACAATTAGATTACGAATGACACCCAGGGAATGTGTTCGTACATTGTAGCAGAATTATGCACACTCCGCAATGTCTGTCGGAAGTGCAAACATTGGAATAAACACTTCAAAGTGGCGCAACCGAATGAATCCAGTGTGGAGTGGGCGGACGAACCGAAAATTGACTGCTGTCCAGAAAAATGTCAAAATGTGCTTGAAATTACAACAAAATTGAACGCGCTCCGATTCCTCCGTTTTTCGCATCCCGCATGTGCGCATCCCATGATGATGGTGGAAATTGGCAGCGGCCAGAACGGCACAGGTTTAATTTTGGAATCAAGCCGCTGCACTGTGCACAGGGACGACGAGAAAGTCGCGCAACATTTGCAAGTACATGCTGTTTAATGAATTTTAATTGCATGTCTCAATAAATTTTGTTCGCTAAAGCCCGTCTTCTGTATGTTGTTTGCTGTAACCCGGCCGACGTCTGCAGCCGAGGTTGAGTTTTTGGTGAGTATACCGAAAATTTGGAAGAAACCCGCGATTATCTGACGGGTGGCGGAAGTTTTACGCACATTCTTTTTCGGAATCTGATTTCCGTCCGATTTACGATTTCGTAAGAACTTTACTAATTGCGCACATGTTCTACATGGGGCCAGGCCAGCCAGAAAAAGTAAAATCTGTCCCAGTCTGTAGTAGTTACATGACTTGTATGCAGCAGTTGTTCACCTCCCAAGGGATCAATCAATTCCGAATGAGAAATTGGGCGATAACCGCCGTAGTTCGGCTCTGCGTAATACATAACTGTCAAAATATTTACGACAGGACGTAGGCGCGCACATCGTTTCCTCGTTTCAAGTTAAAGCGGTTTAATTAAAAAGCGATTAAGTGACTTATATTGCCAGCTTGGGAAAAAAATTCTTACCCTAATTAAGATGGCGCATTTTCGACAGCGCAGCAACTTCTCCGGACAGGACAAGACAAGAACCGTGTTCTGGACGCCGCCCGCTGATGTCGCAGTTCTGACACGACCGAGAATGACAGGCCACGCGGTTTACGGTTGCGCCCCAGTTCAAAGACATGAATCCAACGCCACTATCTCAGCTACAACCGCCGCCGAAGCCGCCCCCGCCGTTGACACACCAGATGAAGAGTACCAAAAACTTCCCTTTAATTAATTGCATTCAGTGTAGTTCTAATTTCCTAATTAATCAAACTCAGTGTAGCGCTATACTGCGGGTGCACTCGCCGGTCTCCATTCACAGAGATTTTTGCTTTGAACTTCCACGCCATCCCGCGTTCGTTCACTCCCTTTCCTGCGGCTTCGCTGATGGACTCTCCGCATTCGGGACCGGTCGACGTGTTGAAAGGATCATAAAACTTACGAAGAAATTGCGCAATGCATAGACACTCCGACACTGACTGCCCTCCCACTTTCTTTTGCCGCCGCGGTCCCGTCAACCGCAGTGGTGTTTAATGCAATTAGCACTTACTTATTAGTTCTGCGTTCCGAACTGCGTGCGCATCGCCTAATTGGACACTACAGAAAGCGGCGCAGTCCTGATTCCGCTAGCTACTACCGTATCACGACAGATGATGAATGCTTTGATGTTCTTCGTGTGTGTGTGTCTCTCTGCCGTCAAGCAGCCGAACGGGAAATTCAATACGACAGGATGCACTGCTTGCGAATCGAAAAAAATCACCAAACATTTGACAGTTTCCGAATTTTTTGGCTTTTCTTCTTTTATCGCATTGGTGTCAACTTACTTTTGTCCTTTTCGCTTGATGCCAAACCGTTTGTTTGAAACCAGTTTCGAGCCAAGTTTGAACGTCATTGAACGGAAAATCGAGCCACCTGATTCTTAAGTTTGCTCACACCTCAGTTGCTAAGTACGAGCTGTTTGTTTGATGAAACTACCCTGAGTCAGTTTCATTTTTTTCCAAACGAAAACGATGCCGGTTGATGGTACATTGTTACCTGATTTTCGTTTTCCAAACCACCACCGTGTTTCCACTGGACTTTCAGTGACAGCCGTACGAATGAAAGTTATACTTTTCTTGCGAAAAAAATCGAATTTTTACAGCACTAACTCGAGACGATGGCGCTCACGGAGGTGCCTGTCAGTGGTGAAAAAACAACCGAATGTCGAATTGTCAATGTCAACTAGTGGAAGAAATGTGCACCGCTTACTTCGACGTTCATTACTTGTCGCTTATCGCTTCAACGGTAATTTCACGTGTCACATTTCTATTTGTTCTATCATTCATCTTGAATAGCTTTGGTCCACTCGGGATTTCATTGGTCGGAAATTGTGGACAAAAATAAGTCTGCCGAAGTAGCTGATGAAAACGGAATAGATGTCACTTTTCATCAATAGCAGCGGTAAGCGGTTGTGACTGGCTTCCTTTGAAGACCGAAATTTGGATTGCTTGAGTCGAATTTTTTTTAATTTTTCGAAAAACACACTGCTGAAAAGTTCAGTACTGATTTTTTTGACAACGCGATTCTCACTGAAACTGATTTCACATGGCAAAAAATTAGTTGTGAAAAGTTCACTAGCGAACATTCTGATCGATGATATTTTAGAAAAAATCTGTTTTAATCCACCTAGTGGTGTAATGATGCGTTACTCATATCTCACATATTCCCATACATAAATGTGATGTATTGTACAAAATAATTTTCTTTGATTCTTGAAAAACAAAAAGGATTATTCATAAACTAGTATAACCTACAGAAACTTTGCATGAGCTTCTTATGGTATGGGATTAGGGTTGCCATCTTCATGGGCCTTGCCCGGCAGTGTCTGCTGAAGAAGCTGACTTTCCGGAAATCTGTTGGGCCGCTCTACTATCATTCGATGCTCAAAAAGAGAAGGATTGGAAAAAGCTAGATGATAAGTTGATAGAGCGAAAATTAAAACCTGTTTTAATCCACCTAGTGGTGTAATAATGTCTTTCTCATATCAATCATACTATCATATATAGTACTGTGGCATTCTTCAAAATAATTTTCTTCAATTCTTAAAAGAATAAACGGAATCGGTTTTTTGACTGTCTACTAATAATAACTGTCACATGGAGAAGATTTCCCGGGTTGGCGGTTCAATGCATAGGACGCTGGTCTTACAAGCCAGTTGTCGTATGTTCGAGCCCCGACCTGGAAGGGTTCTTAGTGTCAGTAGGATCCATAGTACTAGCCATGCAATGATTCTGTACACTAAGAATCGGCTGCGAAGTCTGTTGAAACAGGAAGGCCAAATTCCACAAAAGGAATGTAATGCCAAGACTTTGCTTTTTTTATGGAGAAGATTTGAGCTCGATTTAGCAAACTTTTTACGATTTTTCGCCCTTTTCAGTGATGGTATAAAATTTTTAACACATTTTACCCTATATTTTCGGATCCGGAAGTTGGATCAGGATGAAATTCAGAAATTACCACAGGACCTTTCATTTGAACTTAAGTTTGTGAAAATCACATATTCTCATTTTTTGGCACATTTTACCCCATAACTCCGGAACCGGAGGTCGGATTCAAATAATATTCAGGAATTTTGTATGGAACCACAAGACCTTTCATTTGAACATTTCTGGGACTTGAGATTTTTTGTAAGTCCCAGAAAGTCGTTTTTAAAAAAAGAATTTTTTTAGAGATAACACTAAATCTCGACGTTTCATGCGATTCTAAGACTTTTGGCATCAAAATTTTTTTTTTCGATTTCGGAAATTTCATGTACTTCCCCCTTTGGTGGTTTTTCAAGATCTATGAAAATTCCACAAAGTGGACTAAGAAGGGTTTTGCCTTTCTCTATAGAAAGGTATTAGAATTGCTGGAAAAACCGACTTTCGAACGGAGCCTCGGAGACCCATAGTGTTATATACCATTCGACTCAGCTCGACGAGATCGGAAAATGTCTGTGTGTGTGTGTGTGTGTGTGTATGTGTGTGCACTTTTCGAAGATATTTGAACGCGCTCAATTTTCTCAGAGATGGCTCAACCGATTTGAACAAACTTGGGCTCGTTTGAAAGCTACTGTCGGGCCATTGATCAAGTTCGAAGATCAAATGGCTGTGACTTTTGGTTCCGGAGATATGATTGTATAAGTGACGTAACCGACAAAAATCGTGCTATTTGAACGCGCTCAATTTTCTCAGAGATGGCTGAACCGATTTTCACAAATTTGGGCTCGTTTGAAAGCTACTGTCGGACCATTGATGAAGTTCGAAGATTAAATGGCTGTGAGTTTTGGATCCGGAGATATGATTGTATAAGTGACGTAACCGACAAAAAGCGTTGTATTTGAACGCGCTCAATTTTCTCAGAGATGGCTGAACCGATTTTAACAAACTTGGGCTCGTTTGAAAGCTACTGTCGGACCATTGATCAAGTTCGAAAATCAAATGGTTGTGAGTTTTGGTTCCGGAGATATGATTGTATAAGTGACGTAACCGACAAAAATCGTGCTATTTGAACGCGCTCAATTTTCTCAGAGATGGCTCAACCGATTTCAACAAACTTGAGCTCGTTTGAAAGCTACTGTCGGCCCATTGATCAAGTTCGAAGATCAAATGGCTGTGACTTTTGGTTCCGGAGATATGATTGTATAAGTGACGTAACCGACAAAAAGCGTTGTATTTGAACGCGCTCAATTTTCTCAGAGATGGCTGAACCGATTTTAACAAACTTGGGCTCGTTTGAAAGCTACTGTCGGACCATTGATCAAGTTCGAAGATCAAATGGTTGTGAGTTTTGGTTCCGGAGATATGATTGTATAAGTGACGTAACCGACAAAAAGCGTTGTATTTGAACGCGCTCAATTTTCTCTGAGATGGCTGATCCGATTTTAACAAACTTGGGCTCGTTTGAAAGCTACTGTCGGGCCGTTGATCAAGTTCGAAGATCAAATGGTTGTGACTTTTGGTTCCAGATATATGATGGTATAAGTGACGTAACCGACAAAACACGTTGATTTTTACCGCTCTTCTATATATAAGGGTGCCAAAATTTTGGGATCAACTCTATTTTCGTAAAGTTCTAGTGCTCAAAAGTTTAAGCACTTCGAAAAAAGCCTTAATGCAAAATTTGACCTAAATCGGACATGCTTAAGGGGTGCTGCCCGGTGGTAAAAGTTTGGCAATTTTCGATCTTGAAAAAGCACCATAGGGGGGAGTACATGAAATTTCCAAAATCGAAAATTTTTTTTGATGCCAAAACTCTTAAAACTGCATAAAACATCGAAATTTAGTGCCATCTCAAAAAAAATTTTTTTTGAAAAAATCAACTTTCTGGGACTTATAAAAATTTTCATATTTTTTCTAAGTCCCAAAAAGTCGATTTTTTCAAAAATTTTTTTTTTCGAGATGACACTAAATCTCGACGTTTCATGCAATTCTAAGCCTTTTGGCATCAAAAATTTTTTTTCGATTTCGAAAATTTCATGTACTCCCCCCTGTGGTGATTTTTCAAGATATATGAAAACATCACTAAGTGGACTAAGAAGGCTTTTTGTAGATAAGCATCACTGTTCTCATACAAATAGGCAACGCAAATGTCAAGCACTAGTTTGGGAAAAATGATGCTGACTGTGTGACATAAACACTGAAGCATGCTTTTGTGAACTACTCGAATCAATCCGAATCAATTGGTGTCTAAAATTATTTAATAAATGTATGAAACATATTTTCATGAGACTGTTATGAAAGAAGAGAAAGGCATTATCACACCACTAGGTGGATTAAGAAGGGTTTTTAGGTTAGCATCACTCTTCTTATACAAATAGGCAACGCAAATGTCAAGCGCTTGGTTGAAAAAATGATGCCTACTATGAGATATAAACACTGAAGAATGCTTTTGTGAACTACTCGATTCAATCTGAATTAATTGGTATCAAAACTGAGCCAAAATTAGTGTCAGAAATTATTTTATAAAATGATAAAAAAAATCATTACACTGTTTTGTAGAGAGAGAAAGACATTATCAAACCACTAGGAGGATTAGGAAGGCTTTTTTGTTTGGAAAACAGCTCGAGAAAAATTGTTTCAGTTTCAGCTTCCTGGAACACATTTGATTAGCAACACACACATGCCTGTATGGATTTTCTCTTGCAGAAGTTATTGCGAAATGAAGATTTACGTACCTTCTTTCAGTAATTGCGCGAAATAGAAACCTTTAATTTAGCACGTGAAAGGCAACTGATATGAAAGCTTGTCGAAAAACTATTTATTATTCCGGAAAACTGCTTTATAACAGAAAATATTCAGTTTTGTTTATTTTGTTTAGCACGATCTAATACAAATGCATTGAAGCAGTGTAGCCAACTTTGTATATTAGGAAATTCAAATCTACATTCATAAAATATAAGTTATTTTTCATAAAAATTGAACTGAAAAAAAAACTAGGGTGGTATTTTTTCACAAATTCATATTTTTTCTGGAAGTTTTATCGTAAATTATGGTGTTTAATACCATGCAGAATAAAAATTGAAAAAATTAATTATTTGAAGAGAAATTGATTTCTACATTTGATGCAATATGTTACACTTAGTGTGTTTTACTTTGCTGATTTTCAAGGTGTCGTGGATCTCTTACGTGTTTTCGGTGAAAAGGCACATTTCAGGGCCTTTGCTGATTCTTCCTCTTTTTTCTCGGTTCATAAGCCCAAGGCAGACTAATGCGATATGGCCCAAGGCACCCGTTTGTGCATTCTAAGATCTTTACTTATAAAACATTTTTGGTAACATTCCAATTGTAATGAAATCCATAAAATCATTTTTATCTGATACCTAATTTCTTTAATCTCTGAAAAACTGGAACAAAAACTTACATTTAATGATAAAAAATTTCGAACCCAAAAATGTACATTGTCGTCTCAAAAATAATGGGTATATTTTTTCGTTTGAAGTAATCAAGCAATTTTGATGAAATTTGGATGAAGGTTTCAGAAATAACTCATTTTACTTACGCTTACGTTCACGGGTATGGCGTGATCGGTTAGTCGATGCCTTTCACACAGCCCACCTGGGTTCGATTACCAAACCCGCATATAGAATCAGAAAGTTTTACTAGCCCAAAGAGGCGATTTCGGCTAAACGCGAAAGTCTTACCAAATGGTCATACTTACTTGTCTAATTTATTTTGGAAGAACCGAGTAAGTTTTTAACCGGGTTTTTCATTCAAATGTTTCGTTTTATCGGTTCTTGCAAAAAGACGTTTATAAACAATTCTTGCATTGCAAAACCCAACTCCAGCTTTTGCTCTCATTGTTTTTATCCGGTTTTTGCATTCAAAAATACCTAAGTGGGGTTTCCAGTTTAAGTTGCATCTATCCGACTTTTGCATTCAGCCTGATCAGATATTTTTCGAAGTCCCAATCGATTCCGTTCAACTTCCTTTTGAACACCATTTTTGTACCATCTTGAGTCGAATCGGTCTTCCTGATTTTGCTGTTATTTTCAGCAATTTTCACTTTATTTGATCACTGAAATCAGGATCAAGCAAAATTGATCCATTAACAAAATCTTTTCCCGATGTAAAAATTTCTAATATTTTGGAGGGAAAATGGTAGGTGAGAAAATGGATTCACCGCTAAAACTCACCATCAACTGGAACCTAGGATAAACTTTCGCTCTCAAGTACATTCAGCCGTCAGCTATTAAAGATCACTTAGCTCTAATAGTGGCATTAAGTTACACCCCCTCCGGTTCTGATCTCAAACTCAAACGTGTCCTCACTTAAGGGAGTAGGAGCCGAAAACGCCGATACGTACTCTTTAGTCACTTTCACAGTACAAGCCATTTGTCCTCACCTCTACGGTGTAGAGGAAAGGAAGAAAACAGTAGCAAAACTCGCAACAACAGTTGAATCCTAAGGGGGAAAAAGTCATAAAATTTGGAAAAGACAAAAGTGGCGAGAACGAACGGCGAAGCAGGCGAAAACAGAAATCCCTAAAACACGCACAAGGCACAGCCAACTTCGGTGGTGTGTGTCGCCTATAATACGGACCACTTAACGTAAGATTTAAGATGGCATTTAAGATCGCATATTACAAAATCATGTATCCGTTAGACAGGCAGCTATTTGTATCTTCAGGAAGAATCGTGTTCTTCTTCTTCTTTTTTTTCTTTGTTGTCACCCTCACTCAGTCGGATCGGTTGCCCGTTTTGGCAGTCGAAGTGCCTACACTTGAAATTTGAGGTGACAACTATGTGCGGCGACAACCGATGCCGATACTTGTGATGAGAAAACAAAAAATGACAGCCACTCGTCAAAAAAATGACGGTCGCTTGTTATGAAGCTACTTGAGATAGATATAGGCTGAAAAACTGCCCCCGGAATTCATAAACTCTCGCCGAAGGCGGCAACCGGGACGAAATATCGAAACCGAGATGGAATGGAGAAAGGCAACCTAGGAGCAATATTAAAACACTAATTTATCGGGAAAACTAACGGTTATGACGGTGAGATGTCACGGATTCACTTTTTCGTTCTTCGAATAAAAATAAGCATCCCCTAAAGCTGTCAGTCCCGCTGACAAACATGGTGGGTAGTAGGCTTTGGCTGTGTGGCGTGACAACAAAAAAAAAATAACAAAAATCCGGTCGGACGACGGCGTGCCAGTGTGTGACAGCTAAGCCGTTCTGTTTGTTTACGAAATGTTATCCCCGGCTGCGCAGCTCTGTGACACGATTATGTTATTTTATCGTTGGGAAATTAATTTATGGTATCTGAAGCCATCGTGATTCGTGCCGGAATCGTAAAATACCGCCCCGGTCGCATCGGAGCAGCTGCACAAGCCGCTGCCGGAACGTCGGAATGGCACACTGGATTAACGTGCTAACGTGCAAATATGGCCGCTGTCGCGGTAGGCTCACCACTCGTCAGGAGGAATTTCTCGGCTTCGGACAGCCGGGAAGGATTAAACTATAGAGCGAAACGATTAATAATGTACCGCGCGGATTGCAGCGAAACAGAGAGATTGGTCGTAAAACCTTCTCTCGTTGAAAGAACCATTTTACACCGTTAAACCTCCGGTGTTCGGTCGATGGTCGAATAGTACACCAAATGTCATTGATTTTAAAAATCTGTTTATCTTTTGGTCAAAAAGGGTAATGTAAAAGATTCGTCTAATAAATTTAACCCGGGTTGAGCGGTTCAATGCATAAGAGCGCTGGTATTATCAGCCAGCTGTCGTATGTTCCAGTCCCGATCTGGAAGGATTGTAATACTAACCATACAATGATTCTCTACGCTATGAATCGTTTGTGAAGTCGGTTGAAACAGTCTTTCTGTTTTCTATTTTCTTGACATTTTCAGAAAATACTATAAATGAATTGCTGTTAATCAGAACGACCGCAAATAACTGTATTCTGCTTTACCCCAAAGCTGTTTTCTTCCATAAAGTTATGGTGTTTGGGCCAATTATGGTTAACCAAGACAGTTCAAAGTTACGCATCTAAGTCCACAAATTAATTACCAAATAGTTTCCATGATCCCATGAATCGTGCAGTTTGGTTTAATCCAATTTTACCTCAATCTTAATTTTAAGCTTAATTCTGCTTTACAATTCTGATTCAATGCGACCTTTCAATACCGGTCCATTTTACATAGAAAATTTGAGTTATTCAAGTACATACAATAAGAGAGGGTAGTACTAGTTCGTTTAACGCCATTTACCCCAATAAATTTCATAAACCGTATCATTAACTTAAACTGAACTGAATCGACTGATATTACATAGAAAGCCCAAAAAAAACTATATATATGTGAGATTCAACATGGTTTCATGCCCAATCGTTCGACGTCTACAAATTCAGTATCATATACTTCCTTTATCATACGTTCGTTACAATCACGCCTACAAGTAAATTCTATCTACACCGATTTCTCCGCTGCGTTCGACAAGATTTATCATCACATAACAATCTCAATAGATTAGGATTTAACGAGTAATTTCTGAATTGGTGATTAGTGAAAATAGGAGACTGTACAACCCTGGAGTTACTCAAGGCAGTCACTTTGGACCGTTTATATTTTTACTTTATCTTCACGATCAACGATTTTTCGATCAAGTGCATGCAGAGTTCCTACAAGAGCTGTTGAATAATTTGAATAATTGATGTAATATCAACAGAATGGTTTTGAACGCCTCCAAATGCTTCGTCATCTATTTTAGTCGCAAACAATTTGTAGTCAGTTTCGACTATAATATTTCACAAATTTTTCTAGAACGTACATCGTCTGTGAAGGACCTTGGTGTGCTCCTGGACTCTAAGTTAAATTTCACGGAGCACATTGAGTATACTATCTCCGAAGCCTTCAAGCTGCTAGGAGTCATTTTCCGCGTTACTGAAGAATTCGACGATGTACATTGCTTGAAAGCCTTATATTGTGCTTTAGTTCGATCTACGCTTGAATACGCCTCGGTTGTCTGATCACCGTACTAATAAAACGATATCCAATGAAAATTTTTTCGATTTGCTCTACTGATTGATCTCGATTTGTTATCTGTCCGTCGCGATGTCAGCAAGGCTACTTTTGTGGCAGATCTCCTCCAATCAAGAATAGACTGCTCGGAGCTCTTACAGCTTTTTCAAATAGATACCCATTGCCGTAATCTTCGTAATTCTTCTTACGATCTCCTATGCTAGAACTAATTATGGGTATGACGAGCCTTTTACCAGCATGTGCTGAATATTCAACCTCTGTTCCAATTCATTCGACTTAAATCTATCACGAAACTTTGTCAAGAAATTGTTCCTAGGGTTACTAACTAATTAGTTTTAGTTAGTTTAGAAACACCATGTTAAAGTGAAATGTATCATTTGGATGATTGTAATCTGTTAATGCAAAAGATAAGGAGGTTTTATGCCTATTGGAGAACAAGTTTGACAGAAACTAACTCCACCAGGCTTTTCCCTGTTTCAAATGAACAAAAAAGTAGATTACGAACAGATTCAATGACCGCATGAATCGTGTAATATCGTTTTACCCCAATTTGTTTCAGAAGTCGTGTCTTTAATTAATTTTCTTCCACATTTCGAAAGGAGACTGATTGCAGTTGATGAAAATTGACTGATATTACGTAGAAACCACCAAAAAGGTTTCCTGCTGCCATTAAAGCTATATGCAAACGATTTGTTAGACTTTTCTTACTTTAGAAACATTCTGCAAATACTTCGGTTTTATGTTATATACTTAATACTTGAATACAATGCAGCCCAGTCCTTCTAAATACGTGGAATCGATTTTACTGACTATTTTAAACAAAAAAAAAATCTATGTCGTTATCTGTATCATGCCTCCAAAAAAAGTTTTCGCGTTTTTTTTATCCATTTTTCCCCAGTGTGCAAAGCGTGGTCCGTCGATGAAAACAAATGACAGTCGGAAAGGGCCAAATCTGGTGAATACGGTGGATGGAGTAGCAGCTCCCAGTCAAGTGCTTTGATTGTATCCTGAACTAGTTTTGCGGCTTGTGCAGATATGTTACGATGGTCATGTAACAAAATTACTTTGCTTGTCTTCTAACCCATTCTCATAGTTTCATACTCAATTCATAGTTCAAATTGATCATTTGTTGTCTGTATCTATTAGTATTAACAGTTTCACCAGGTTTTAGAAGCTCATAATACATCACGTCTCTCCGATCCCAGCAAAAGCAGAGCATTTCCTTCTGCTGACACCGAATCGATCTGATTTTGCAGTTGATTTTGATGGTTGTCCCGGATAAACACACGATTTTTTTTTCATTTAGGATTCTTGAAGTAAATCCATTCTTCCATCGATGCAAAACCAATTTTCTTTCGTGTCTTGGATATGGATATCTATTTTTCAAATTTTAGTACTTTTTCCATCGCTTTTGAACAACCGAAAATTGTTTGCAGGAGTACCTTCCGTTCAGACGAATTTATTTTTTTCAGATTTTCGCAGTAAAGTCTCCTGTGCAAATTTATTTATTTTTCAAGTCAAAGTACGATTTTCCAGAGTAGATTGGAAAAAGGCAATCATCAAAATTTGCAAAGATTTTTCTGATATGGCAGGCGATTTGCGCATGTGGTGAAAAGAGTGTTCTCTTCGTTACTCCCGTTGTAATCACGGAATAGTACTTTGAGAAGTATCTCAAACTATCAAAGACTTGATGTTATATTACTTTTCTGGAATTTAACCAACAGCTTTCGCAGCCGGTTATCAGCGTACAGAATCATTGCATGGCTAATGTAGTGATCTCTGCAACACAAAGAATCCCTCCGGGTCGGGGTTGGAACATACGACAATTCTGTGTAGAATTTTTGTTACAACCAAAGCAACCAAATAACAGATGATTTGTTTACTTTATTTTTCAATTATTGCGATACTCTTTGCAATTCTTCTCTCTAAATAAAGGGTAATTTTTTTGCTGGTATCCTTTTGGCAACACTGTTTTTGACAGAACACGCGTGAATCGTGTCTTGTGTCACTGTCAAACATGTTCAGTTTAGTCTATAGTTTAATCATGAATTGTGGTTTGGTCTATAACTTAATCATGAATGCCCATTCAAGTTGGAGGAAGATCCTTTTCTTATCGAAAAATTGTGTTCAGCGACGAAGTTCATTTCTGGTTGATTGGATACGTGTCAACAAGCAAAATTGCCGCATCTGGAGTGAATACCTAAAGTATTGCAAGAGCTACCAATGCATCCCAAAAAAAGTCACTGTTTGATGTGGATTATGGGCTGGTGGCATTGTTCGTGAAATACCGGCCGATATGCTGGAGAGTGTGCCAAAATTGGACCATTGAATTGAATTTAAAAATTGAACATATTCAAATTATTTATTTGCAGAGAATAATAACTGAAACTATCATCTTTTAAACTGCACTGAAGAAATGATCGAAAAATACAGAACTATTCCGCTATAACCGAAAGAGAAAGTAAATAAAAATGTCATTTTCACTTGGGTCTTAATATAAATTCTTTACAGAATTGACTTATTATCAAAGAAAGCTGGAATTGAAAAAAATTAGGCCGAACAAAAATACACATGGAAAATCGATTGTACATGATTTTATGAATGGAATGAAAAGGAAGACTCGGACATTGGGAATGGAAGATGAAATTGATTGGAACAAATTTTGTAAATCATAACTCATTGGTAGTTTCAAGAAAATCGATTTAATTTTATGGAGTGAATACCTGTGTGCATTTTCATAGAGTACACAAATTACCTATTTTTCATGGGTTCATCTTCACCCGCACTGACGAAACTACCAATGCAACATCAATCATAGTAACCCATGAGTGAGCGAACAAAATTTGACAGCTCTATCAGTCGAACTCTAATCGTGATGGCAAAAACAGTTATGCAACTCCGTTCAGAAGTGTGCGCGTTTAAAGAACGGCACTCCGCCGCATCGAAAACGAACATCGTGCAGTAGTTTGTGGACGCCGGATACGGTCGTACCGGAATCTACAACATCTTGACACTATTAGATAAAACAATCGGAACATCGAACGAAAGTCCGGCTCCGGACGGCCGACGAACCTGAGCGACAAGAAGCTCCAAAGGAGGCTGAAAAGGAAAACCGTGGGAAAAGTGGCCAACGACGCTGCTTGTACTTGGCCGGGAGGTGGATGACAACGACTGGCAGGGCACATCGTATTTTATTTCCCCCACGAAGGAGCTACGAGGTGAAGTTTATTTCACACACCAAGATTCTCAAGAAGATGCTGCCGTAGCTGACAATCAACGGCAAGGGGATGTAAAAGCCACCCTTCTTTCGCTTCGGATTAGCCGTAAATGGAAAAATTTGAACTACGAAATGCCTTCCGGAAGTCGCGTCGTTCATTAAAAAATTCCATAAGGGTGAAGACGCCGTGTTCTGGCCGGATCTGGTATCGGCCCACTACTCGAAACAATCGTTGGAGGAGATGGAGCGGCTGAGAATTGATGTGATACCTAAGTCCCCAAGCTGCGTCACATCAAGAATTTCTGCGCCTATCTAAAGCGTAAGATCTACTCCAACAGTTCTGTCGCAAAAACTGAGGGGGAGTTGAATAAAAAAAAGAAAGAACTCGAAAACATGCCTCAACACATGTTTCCGTCCGCCATGGCGAATGTTCCGGTTAATTGCTCGCAAAGGCCGTAGAATTTTGTTGCAATTAAGCTTGAATAATTACCTTGTATAGAAAATTTATCAACACACGGAACGACCGAAATTAGCTCTGCGCCTAATTCGTATTACTGTTTTTGAATTAGTTGATTTTAACATCAAAATTTCCAAAATAACTATAAGATTAGTTAAAATTTAGAATTTACTGTGCTGAAAAAAACTCTTATTTTTAGAGAATGTGTTTAGTTGGCGAATATTCTGGACACAAACCAGCAATATTTCGATCCAACACGAAATTCTCATTGACAACTAATTTCGTTATTAAAATCAGAAACTTTGATTCTATTTATCTATCACCGTCATTACTGAAGGACAGCAGTGTCAAAGCAAAACAATCCATTAAAAAGCTAAAAGAGACAGTCTTGTTGAAACTGTTTGGAAATTGTTTAGATGTTTTTCGCATGTGTTACGATATATCCCTATATAAATTTCTAAACCGATATGTAAAAATGACGTAAACTGTTAAAGGAAAGTGTATTTATTCAGAATTTGTGCGCAGTTGAAGCGATTGTTGGTGATAATGTTTTTACGCGAAACAGTGAAGTGAGTTTCGAGTGTTGCACTCTAATTGTACACGTCAAATGATGTTTTTTGTATCTTCTCATTCCGGGCAAAACAATCCATTAAAAAGCTAAAAGGGAGAGTCTTGAAATTGCTTTCTAATTGTTTTGAAGTTTTTCACATGTGATACGATATATCCATATATAAATTTCTGAACTGATGTGTAAAAATGACGTAAAATCTTAGTAGAAAGTGGATTTTGTGCGCATTTGAAGCGATTGTGCGTAATAATGTTTTTACGCGGAACAGTGAAGTGAGTCTGTTGCATTCTAATTGTATATGTATTCGGTTTTTGTTTTCCGAGTGCTCAAAGTTTTCAGTGAGAGTTGTCTCAAAAAATAACTAACTAAAATCAGAAAATCAACTAATTTTTTCGCCAAAATGCTAATTTCGGTCTTTCCGTGCAGCAATTATCTGTCTTAGTATATCACCATCTGAAAAAAGTCCTTTTTCAATGCAAACGTTATGCAAATCAGCTTAAAAATGCAGTGTTTCTCGAGAATCCAGTTGAAAAATGAGACGTTTAAGGAAATTGCTTCAAGATAAACATGGTGATTCGAAATAAAATGAACCAATGGAATTTCACGAAGATTGATATTTGTATTTAATCTTTTCGAAATTCAATTGTTAAATTCAAGTAAAATGTAAACTTTACTAATATATGTTTGACTAGCTGACCCGTCGAACTTCGTCTCGCCGAAATTATTTTTTTGAATTTATGTTTTCGGACAGCAGAATTGTTAAACGTCTTATGCTGTTGATGTATCTTTCCATTATTTTACTGATTACTTGGATGCGGTGAATTCATCGAAAAAGAATGTGAATATGTTAAAAGCTTTGTTACACAAAAAATTAAGCACCGAAAACCATATCATCTTTTGAGTCAGTGCATCGAACAGCGATTGTAGATCTCTCTCGAACTAATGGTTTCGACATATGAGATAAAAAATGAAGCAAAAATAACTAAGATACTACTTCAAATTGATTCCGCAAATTTACAAAAGCTACCCTCGCGAATTGTAGTTTGTCACTTCTCGCTCGTAGCGTGACAAACACAGGAACAATTTTCGATTAACAATTCAGCGATAATTTTTTTTTTACTTTTAATTTATGACTTCTGATCAGTCAGTAATTATTTAGTAAATTACTGACATATCAGAGACTCGGATGATTCGCATGGTAAGTTCGACTCCTCTGGTAGACGGTAAAAGTTTAAATGCGAGAAATCTTCTGCTTACTTAAATGAACCTTGTTACGTCGAATTTTTCCGCATTTTATCTTCAAATCCTTACTCTTTCTTGAGTACTATGGCTCTACATTTTTCATATTCTTTCTTTCTTCTCTCACAATCTTTAGTTAATTTGATATTGTTAAAAAGTGAAAGATAAAATGAGTAATTTTTGGACATTCGAAAGTTCAAGTTATCATTCTTTTAAATATTGTGTCCATTAACTTTTACATGAACACTGCATTCGTTTAATATTTGTATGGTCGTCTCATTGGTCGACATCACATCATTTTGTTTAGTACCCCACCTACGATTAATGAATGGAGGAGTTCGGTACTGAGAATCTATATCAGAAAGTGTTATATGAAAATAATGTGCAATTCTTCTGTTATAGTGGAGTGAACATGAGGAGTGATTGTACCAGTATTCTGATTATCGCTCGAGCCAATGCATAAAATCTCACAACTAAGGGTTTTTAATCCACCCTTGAGAATTTACCCGATGCGACTAAACGAACTTCAGCATACTAAATGCAAGGAAAACCTCTTTGTTTGATCTCATTATTTAAACTGCAGAATCCTATCATTGATTCGTACAAAAATCGTTCTATAATGTGATTTGTTCAACTCACGCCTACGATGGCCAACATTAATCACCTAACTGATTTCATTGCACACAATGCATCTTCTGGTAAACAATATCAGATTATTTGACCCTGTTTACGGTATAGCTAGAACACTCATATTCGTTCCATCATTAAATCATTTGGCAAGCAATAATGTTGATACCCAATGGGCTCGGAATGACGAATCACATAAATCAAGTGTGCATGTGAAAACTTCACACAAAACAACTCGTTGCGCGCCAAAAAAATCTTTCTTCGGCGGCCAAACACTTATGCAACTCGTTATGCGCCAAACACCTATCGATGATCTAGCAATCATTGGCGACTTTTTCAGTGGAAAATTCCATTGTCCATACAAAATAACTTTTTTGGTTTTTCCCACTTATCCGGTAAGTTTTCCTAATTTTTTTGATGTACGAACCCGGTGGGGGTAAACACTGATCAAACAAAAAAAATCATCTCAATTCGTCGCCAACAGAGATTGTAGATCTCTCTCAAACTAAAGATTTGACATGTGGGATGATGGATTGGATTGAATCATATCTGACTGGTCGTAGTATGACCGTGAAAATTGGCGACTGCGTTACTCCATCATTCATCGTGAGCTCTGGCGTTCCTCAGGGAAGCCATCTAGGACCATTCATATTTCTGCTATATCTAAATGATCTAAATTTCGCATTGCAATGCATGAAGCTATCATTCGCCTACGATTTCAAGCTGTTTCATCTCATCAAATATCTGAAAGACTCAAACTTCTTGCAGTCACAGTTGGATGTATTTTTTAACTGGTGCAACGTCAACAGAATGGATATAATCGCCTTCAAATGTTTCGTTATCTCCTTCTCTTGTAAACGAACCACGATCATGTATGATTACACTATTTCGCAAGCTGTACTAAAACGGGAGACATCAATTAAGGATCTAGGAGTGTTATTGGATTCAAAACTTAGTTTCAAAGATCACATAGAATATACCCTCTCTAAAGCATTAAAGATGCTAGGATTCATCTTTCGCATCTCAAAAAATTTCAATAACATATACTGCCTGAAATCGTTATATTGCGCTCTAGTTCGCGAGTATGCTGTTGTTGTTTGGGCACCATATTATCAAACAGATAAGCTACGCATTGAAACTGTTCAGTGCAAGTTCATTCGTTTTGCTTTGCGTCGCCTGCCCTGGAGAGATCCATTTAATCATCCAAGCTACGAAAATCGTTGTAGACATACACTTCGATTTGCTATCTGTCCGCCGTGATACACAAAAAGCTGTTTTCGTCGCGGACCTCATCCAATCTCGAATTGATAGTGCAGATCTCCTAGAACAGCTAAGTTTTGACATTCTTCGGCGTAATTTGCGGTTTAATCCCTTTCTCAGAATTCCTCGTGCTAGAACTAACTATGGGTTCATTGAACCGTTTTCGAGTATATGTCGCGTATTCAATACTTGCTCTGATGGATTTAATTTCAATTTATCTCGTAACGCCATTAAAACCCGTTTTCTCCAAATATTTTCCCGCTAGTTTTATTAAGATAATTAGTCAATATGAATAGTTGTTAGTTAGCTTTGTAGTTTAAATAAGGGTAATTTAAGATTTCGTTATGCATCATTTGGTCAAATGTTATTTGTTGCTACAAAAGATGAGAAGGTTTTATGCCTGCTGCAGAAGGAGAACCAAAATCTCAGCTCCAGCAAGCTTTTCCTTTGCTCCTAAATAAACAAATAAATAAATTAACAGATGGATGAAAAAGAGATGACCAAGATAAATACTTTAAATTGACCCCACAAATTTCCAAAAGCAGTCCTCGGGGATTTTTGTTTATCATTGAATATTAAGACTTATTTGTACTGAAGACGTTTAAAATTTAATAGCAAATTTTGAACGGTTGTCCATAACCTACTTCACCGCTAGTGATATTACTTAGTCGTGTTTGATGAATGTTCGTAGCAGGATAATGACAGGATCAATTTTCGATTAACGAATTAGCGATAAAATGAAAAATACTTGGACATTCGAAAGTTCAAATTACCCTTTTATTAAATATTGTGTCCATTAACTTTGACATGAACGCTATATTCGTTCAAGAATTGTATCAAAAGGCCTCTCATTCGTCGAGCCACCACATCGGTTTGCTTAGTATTCAGTCCTGAGAATCAATATTCTGTTCTAGCGGAGTGAACATGAGGAGTGATTATACCAGTATTCTTCTTATCGTTAAAGCCAATGTATAAAACAGCAGATCTCACAACTAATGGTTCTTACATGCCACGATTTCTCCTTCAGATATGATATTCACGATTCGCATATGGGAATTCGTCAAGTAATCCAAAGTTCGGAAAATGAAATGATTTGGCTTAAGCAGCTTACAAATATCATGAATAGCATCCTAAGCAGACCGTTTTGAAAAAAACACTCTTGAAAACTCTCCCGAATCGGCTGAACAAACTTCAGCATGCTAAATGCATGCTAAATGCAAAATATTTTCATCTGAACTCATTATTTCAGCAGTTACATTAATTTGATTTGTTCAACTCACGCCCACGATGGCCAACATAATTCATCTAACTACATCTACTGGTAAATGACATTAGAACTTGTGTTTCTGTTAACGGTATAGCTAAAACAGTCATTTGGCAAGTAATGATTTTGATACCCTATTAAGCACGTGTTTCCAAATGACGAATCAATCATGCATGTAAAATCTCCACCCAAATCTACTCGTTGCGCGCCAAACGATTTTACAAAGATCTAGTATTCTTTTCTTCAACGGCGAAATACTGAGCATCTTCTTGCGCGCCAAACATCAATTGTAGATCTAGCAATCATTGGCGACTTTTCAGTGGAAAATTCCATTGTCCATACAAAATAACTTTATTGGTTTTTCCCACTTTTCCGGTAAGTTTTCCTAATTTTTTTGATGTACGAACCCGGTGGGGGTAAAAACTGATCAAACAAAAAAAAGCATCTCAATCCGTCCATCCGTTCTTACGTGATGCGATTACAAAGAATGATCTCTGCATTTTTATATATATAGACTAGCTGACCCGTCGAACTTCGTCTCGCCCGTTTTTATTTTAATTTATGTTTTCGGACAGTAGAATTGTCAAACATTATGCTGTTAATGTATCTTTCCATTATTTTACTGATTACTTGGCTGCGATGAATTCATAAAAAAATTGTGAATATGTTAAAAGCTTTTGTTATGCAAAAATAAAGCGAATGCACCGCGAATCATCTTTTGAGTCAGTGCATCGAATAGCGATTGTTGATCTCTCTCAGACTATGGTTTCGACATATGGAATAAAAAGTGAAGCAAAAATAACTGAGATGACTACTTTAAATTGACTAGAACAAATTTACAAAAGCTGCCCTCGCGACTTGTAGTTCGTCACTTCTCGCTAGTCTGGTGATATTATTTAATCGTGTTTGATGAATGTTCGTAGCGTGACAATCACAGGAAAAAAATTCCATTAACAATTTAGCGATAAAACTTTATTTTTACTTTTAATTTATGACTTCTGGTCAGTCAGTAACTATTTAGTAAATTTTTTGGTGTGGGGGAGTGTGGTGGGCAAAAAAAAATTTTAACATATCAGAGACTCGGATGTTTCGCATCGCTAAGTTCGACTCCTCTGGTAGACGGTAAAAGTTTAGATGCGAGAAATCTTCTTCTTACTTAAATGAACCTTGTTACGTCGAATTTTCCGCACTTTATCTTCAAATCCTTATTCCTCCTTGAGTACTATGGTTAGTTTGATATTGTTAAAAAATCGAATGATAAAATGAGTAATTCTTGGACATTCGAAAGTTCAAGTTACCATTCTTTTAAATATTGTATCCATTAACTTTTACATGAACACTGCATTCGTTTAATAGTTTTATCAATAGTCATCTCATTAGTCAACACCACATAATTTTGTTTAGTACCCCACCTACAATTAATGAATGGTGGAGTTCGGCACTGAGAATCTATATCAGAAAGTTATATATGAAAATAATGTGCAGTTCTTCTGTTATAGAGGAGTGAAGATGATGAGTGATTGTACCAGTATACAGCTTATCGTTCGAGTCAATGCATAAAATCTCACAACTAATGGTTTTCAATCCACCAGAATTTACCCGACGCGAACGAACTTCAGCATGCTAAATTCAAAGCAAACCTGTATGATTGATCTCATTATTTAAACAGCAGCATCTTATCATAGATTCGTACAAAAATCGTGATTTGTTCAACTCACGCCTACGATGGTCAACAATAAACAACTAACTGATTACATTGCACACAATGCATCTTCTGGTAAACAGTATCAGAACTTTTGATCATGTTTACGGTATAGCTAGAACACTCATATGCGTTCCATCATTGAATCATTTGGCAATCAATAATGTTGATACCCAATTAAGCACGTGGCTCGAAATGACGAACCACATGAATTCACACAAAACAACTCGTTGCGCGCCAAATGATTCTTTCAACGATCTAGTATTCCTTTCTTCGACGGCCAAACACTTATGCAACTCGTTATGCGCCAAACACCTATCGATGATCTAGCAATCATTGGCGACTTTTTCAGTGGAAAATTCCATTGTCCATACAAAATAACTTTATTGGTTTTTCCCACTTTTCCGGTAAGTTTTCCTAATTTTTTTGATGTACGAACCCGGTGGGGGTAAAAGAGTGATTCCATTGCAACCCATTAGCGTAGAATTTCTCACTGCCAAAGAAGAAGACGGCAGACAGGCAAAACAAAAAAAAAGAACCACTCACCGAAATGAATTATATCCCGAAACATCCGGAGTCGCGCCTCGACACCATTTTCGTACCCGAGCTTGTCACAAAGTAGGCTCATATTTTCTTCACCATGGTAATCGACCCTACGCCTGCGAGTTAGCGATGCGTGCGATGCGAAGAATGCGCGGATAATCACAGTGATGATTTCGCTTGTCCAACGGCACCCGGCTGAACGATTCCCGGTTTGACAAATGCTTAACCTCCCAGAAGTAGAAGCAGGAGCACAGTCTGTGTGCCGAGCGGAGCGAATGTCGCCCAGTTTGGGTTTGCCCAATAAATTCGATGTGTGATCGTTTTTTTTAACTCACGACAATCACCTTTACTCAAACTTACGCGGAATTGGGTGTCTGCTTCATTTTAGATGAAAGAAGGTCGAAAATCTGATGCAAGACATATGAAATGATCACTTAGGAAGTGACTCAAGCTCACACAGAAATCGGTGCTTTGGTTCCAAAATTACCAATAGACTCCAAAACTGAAATCACATAAATTTTTGAAAATATTGCAAAGATTCCATAAATAGATGAAAGTTTTTACATACTCCGATTTGGATTAAACTGTTTTCATCAGTATGGCAAACCATTTATTAAGACGTAGATCCGTTGAGTGAGTTCTAAATTTGATCAGTAACTAACAAAGAAAACTGATTTAGAAAATGACATGCGAATGCAACTCGAACCCGTAGCTAACTCCTATTCGGGGGAATTGTTTTTCAAATTAAACTACTCTGCATATGAAAAACACATGAAGGGACAACCTAATTGACTAGAAGAACCGAGCGTGTTTCGCTTTATTCGTCAGCCACAGTGCTCAATTATTGTCCTGTCTCTATGGAAACCCATCCGACAGAAAAACACACACCGCATCGCAAGTCTATTTTCACTTTCCACATTGCGGTTTTCATTACATGGCCATCATTCTCATGTCATTTTTCCTAACTGTTTTCTTTATCAGATAATGATCAAATTTAAAATTATCATCAAATTTTTTCTTTGATTCTAAGTTTATGAAAATTGGTTCACCCATTTCCGATAAAAGTGAATATAAACCACACACATCTTGATCTCTGATCTTGACGAACTGAGTCGAATGGTATATGATACTCGATCTTCCGGGCCTTGATTCACAAGTCGGTTTAAACAGTGAATTGCATAACCCTTCGATATGAGAAAGGCAAAAAAGGGAAATTAACGAAATAAGGAAGGAAGAACAGAAAAAGAAATATGGAAGCTGGATTTCAAACTATGCATTGCAAGACAAGAAAGGTAGATGGCAAGAAGTCAGGATGTTAGATAATAGTCAAGAACAGAGGAAGACAGGAATGAAGAATAAAAGAAAGAAAACAATGAAAAAATCATTTCGGTAGTGCATCAAAAAGAAAAGGATGGACGGAAGGAAGAAAATAACAATAGAAGGTAGTAAGGAAAGACACAAGTAGGAAGCGTTAGAAAATTCGGCTTTGAAATAGCCACATTGGCAGCACATCAGATAGGAAGAAAGAAAGGAATGAAGGAAAAACAGAGAAAAGAAGGAGAATTCGAAATTCAGTTTTGAAAAACCCACTTGGGCAGCTCAGCAGTAAAAAGGAAGAATGATGGAAGGATAAATGGAAGAAAGAAGAGAAGAGAATGATGGAAAAAAGAAAAAGTGAAGGTTAGAAAGCCGTAAGGATGGGTGAAAATAAAGAAACAATAAAGGAAAGTCAAAATGAAGCAGTATATGAAAATTCATCCTGAAATAATAATTTCTAAGGTGCAGATGCAACGAAGGAAATAAGAAACAAAAAAGAAAAAGGATAAATAAGGAAAGAGAGAATTATGAAAACCGAAGGAAGAAAAATAATTCAAAGTCAAATGAAAGAAGCTGCATTATAAAACTCTATTTGACAGGGTCATTTCGGCAGCGCAGCAGCAAAGAGATATGGGAAAAAGAGAAAGAAAAAAAGAAGAGAGAAGGAAAACAGAATAGATACGAAGAACCAATCGAAAAGAGAACAAGAAAGGGAGTAAAAAAGCAGAATTTCGAATAAAATTATGAAAAAATCCACTTGGGCAAATCAGCAGTAAGAAGGAAGAATGATGGAAGGAAAAATTGAAGTAAGAAGAGAAGAGAATGATGGAAAAAAGAAAAAGTGAAGGTTAGAAAGCCGTAAGGATGGGTGAAAATAAAGAAATAATAAACGAAAGTCAAAACGAAGCAGTACTTGAACATTCATCCTGAAATAATGATTTCTGAAGTGCAGATGCATGGAAGGAAACAAGAAACCAGAAAGGAAGGGAACAACAATAAGGAAAGAGAGAATTATGAAAACCGAAGGAAGGAAAAAATTAACCAAAAAATGATGATGTCAAATGAAAAAAACTATAAAACTCATACTCTTTCAATAATTTTGGCAGCGATGCAGTAAATATACATGAAGAAAGGAGAATGAAAGGAAAAAGAGAAGGGAACAAGGCAAGGGAATGTAGGAGAGAAGAAAAAAAAGAATTCAAATTTCAGTTTCGCCTGTTGGTTAGCGCAACAGTCAAAACTTAAAAAAGGACTAAAACAAGCAAAAAAGGAAAACAGTAGGAAATAAAACAATGAAATAATGTAAATAAGGAAGCGGGAATAGAATAATGGAGGCCAAGACAGAAGGAATGAGGTTATTATTATTAGGATCAAAACAAACAAAGGTGCTTTTTCTATTTTTTGGCTTTCTCATATAGAAAGGCTATGCAATCACTGTGAAAAACCGACTTTACAGCCGAGTGTCATATACCATTCAATTCAATTCGTCGAGATCACAATATGGCTGTGTGTGTATGTGAAAAAAAATGTCACTGAGATGGCTGAACCGAGTTTCACAAACTCAGATTCAAATGAAAGGTTTTATGGTCCCATAGACTGCTATTAAATTTTTATACCGATCTGACTTCCGGTTCCGGAATTACAGGGCGATATGCACCGAAAAAGGAGAAAAAAATAGTTACACACGTTTCTCAGAGATGGCTGAACCGATTTTCACAAACTTATATTGGTGCTTATGGCCTTATAACATTTTCCTGAATTTCATTTAGATCGGACTTCCGGTTCTGGAATTACAAGGAAATATGTGCATATTTATGAAAAAAGCGCACAATATACTGTGCAATTTCATCCAGATCCGCCTTCCAGTTCCGAAATTATAGGGCGATGAGTGTCAAAACATTCAAATCGTTCTTCAAAATGACGCTGCAAAACTGGTACGCGTCGGTACGTGCGGCTTTGCTCCGTTCGCAGCGTGCTATGTTCAATTTCGCATAGCATGCAGAGTTGCCACATTTAAATCTATATAATTCAGGTGAAAACTATGTAAATTTGTAAATATTTTATTCAATTTGTACCAACTTCTAAGTGTTATTACAAAATCATGATAACGATGTTTTTCTATAAAACTACACTTATTGCCTTTCTCATATAGAATCAATATCATTCGACACAGTTCATCTAGCTGAGCAATGTCTGGGTGTAAGCATAAATCAAATAAACATAGATTTCTCACTGTACTGTGACACTAACAGCACCTCTACACGGAACGACCGAAATTAGCTCTGCGCCTAATTCGTATTACTGTTTTTGAATTAGTTGATTTTAACAACAAAATTTCCAAAATAACTATAAAATTAGTTAAAATTTAGAATTTACTGTGCTGAAAAAAACTCTTATTTTTAGAGAATGTGTTTAGTTGGCGAATATTCTGGACACAAACCAGCAATATTTCAATCCAACACGAAATTCTCATTGACAACTAATTTCGTTATTAAAATCAGAAACTTTGATTCTATTTATCTATCACCGTCATTACTGAAGGACAGCAGTGTCAAAGCAAAACAATCCATTAAAAAGCTAAAAGAGACAGTCTTGTTGAAACTGCTCGGAAATTGTTTAGATGTTTTTCGCATGTGTTACGATATATCCCTATATAAATTTCTAAACCGATATGTAAAAATGACGTAAACTGTTAAAGGAAGGTGTATTTATTCAGAATTTGTGCGCAGTTGAAGCGATTGTTGGTGATAATGTTTTTACGCGAAACAGTGAAGTGAGTTTCGAGTGTTGCACTCTAATTGTACACGTCAAATGATGTTTTTTGTATCTTCTCATTCCGGGCAAAACAATCCATTAAAAAGCTAAAAGGGAGAGTCTTGAAATTGCTTTCTAATTGTTTTGAAGTTTTTCACATGTGATACGATATATCCATATATAAATTTCTGAACTGATGTGTAAAAATGACGTAAAATCTTAGTAGAAAGTGGATTTTGTGCGCATTTGAAGCGATTGTGCGTAATAATGCTTTTACGCGGAACAGTGAAGTGAGTCTGTTGCATTCTAATTGTATATGTATTCGGTTTTTGTTTTCCGAGTGCTCAAAGTTTTCAGTGAGAGAGTCGATTTCGCGAAGTCGAATGAAGAAAACAGCGATTTAGAAGTAAAATTTTTCAAAAAGAAGTTTATGTTTCGCTTATGTCTTTTTCTCCAATACAACATCGTATTTATACCTGCAAATATAGAAAAGATAACCGCGACTGGAATTTTTTTCGGTAGTAGTGTGCCATCTAGTGGCTAGTAGTCATTACGGTGTTAACGAGCGCCATATAGCTGCTAATTGCAGAAACCAACTCAACCATTTATGTTGGTTGAAAACAACGTTTTATTTCTCTAATTCAACTAAAAAATTAGTTGAATGGATATGAAGCGTGCCTTAGCTAAGAAATGACAGCACGTTTAATTGGTGAATTCAACTAAAAAAAATAGCCATTTCAACAAATATTTTATTATTATTAAGAGAATTAGAATTAAAAAATCTAAATTAGCAAAAGTAAGATTTTTTTAGTTGTCTCAAAAAATAACTAACTAAAATCAGAAAATCAACTAATTTTTTCGCCAAAATGCTAATTTCGGTCTTTCCGTGTAGTGACAAACGGGTGTACTTTTTTCCATTAGCTACTGTGGTTGTGTTGAATGCGCAGGCAACTTTTTGCATGCATTTTAGGAGCATTTACGCACCCATTCTCCACCAGACGGTGCTTTTGGTGTCACGGGTTGCTCAACTACATTACTATTACACTGGGAAATCTATGTTTATTTGATTTATGGTGTAAGTATGTCTCGAATAATGTCACTCATAAAAAAAAATCTCATAGTTCCATAGGTTGCTATTGAATTTCATCATGCTTTCATAGGGTAAATTGTGTTTAAAATGGCACACCGTCACTTAGAGCGACGATGCAAAAAAGGGTGGCTTAAAATTGGTTCAATTTGTAGGCTATATTAGTTACTTACTAAACGAACCGACTTCGGCTTCCCGGTTTCCGAAGTACCGAAAATAGTGGTCAAAAACTCTAAAAAGACACTCACTCCATTTTCTCTTAGATGATTTGATCGATTTCCACAAACTTAGGCTCAAATAAAAGTTTCTATAGTCTCATAGGTTGCTGTTTAATTTCACCCGGGTCCGACTTCCGGTTCCGGAACTACGGGTAAAGTGTGTTTAATAATTTAGTGCAATCATGATGCAAAATAAAGAAAAAATCTTGATAACTTGACTTTACCTTCTTGTTTACAAATTGAAAAGATTATGTTAGTTCATACCCAGAGAAAGTTTCTTATTTTATTCAAGATTGGAAAAAAAAATCTTTGACAGAATCTTCTAGTGATATTTTTGGAAGTTTTGAGATAGCCAAGATGGGTTACGATTTACATCAATCAAATAAAAATCGATTCAATACAAGGGAACACTCGAGGGGGACGACAGATCCGGTTTTTTCAAATAAAATACAAAAAGTCAATGGAAAGCGAAAAAAACTACATCTATCCAAACATCTAGATCGATCCGTTTGAAACGTTTCTAACCGTGTCAAAGAAAGTCAAAGAACATATGATCTCTTAAAAAGTTTCTGTTACTGGTCTTGACATTCACTGAGTGTCAACATTGATTCGTCAGCAGATTGGTAAAATGAAAATTAGGATTAAAAAACACTGAAAATTTGTTTTCTTAGTAGCTGGGAGCATGAAGATGGAATATATTTCAATTTATTATAGCCCTTCGAAGGTTTATCCAAAGATATCTCTGTCTGTGATATTAAACTAATTTTATATTTTGTTAGATGCTAAGACTTGCAATTTTTATGTTTAGAAACGTTTTTCATTAATACTGAAGCAAAAACTGAATAAAGCTGTGTTTAATATTAAATATGTTATTGAAAATCTTATAGAAAGGATAACAATTCTTTTTTTTACTTCAATACATATTAGCAGCAAACTACATAACTGTTTACTTTACGATTTCCCTTCTGGACGTCTCTACAAGAGAAACCGTATAGTGTACGATGTAGATGAAATTCGGAATAATTTTTGGCTCGAGTTGAATATAGAAACTGTGGAAAATGACGCAGATATTAAACGAGAATGGCCAACATTCCGACAGGATATGGCAGATAATCCGGAGCATACGCTCTCGGTGTGTGGGTTTGCTATACACCAGAATATAACAAAACTGATTTTACAGGACGATAGTTCACAACTCTCCGAACTGTCTGCATCTGGCAACAAACTTATGTTACAACCGATTCGCCCCCTAGTAATTGACCATGGTCCTGAAGGACATTTGCGAAATATTAAGGTTAATAGTTTTGGTAAGCTTATCGCCCTTATTCTGAATAACGACGTATTGATTTTTCGATCGAATGTGGTTCGATCGAATCATAGCTACCTTTGATTTTGCTAGCGTTATTGAGAATGCAAATTAAATACGAGGGAAAAAACGATACGACGTTATTCAGAATAAGGGCGTATATCAGTTCGTGGGACAATTATTCGAGCAGGACCTTCTCAGATAGTTAAAACTTGGATGGCCAAGGACAACAAGTGATTCGACAGACAGACGGAGTTTTTGTTTTACCTACATCATATAGGCAGGGTTGTAGAGCTAGGAACAATTTCATTCCACTGAGATCCTGGATTTTCACGCGAACAGAATCTTTTCAACATACATTTCACATAACGGAATTGTTGAAGAAAATTACTGTATACAAGGATTATTTTTCACCTATTATGCTATTTCATGAATCATTTTCACATTAAAAAAACTGCTTTTCATTGTGTATAAGATAGTAATTCATCGAATAATTATATTTAGACAAAATAATAACCATACAACAAAATCTATATCAAGTTTTCTTGAAGTTTTCGATGTACGCTACATTTTTTTCTGTGTAGTATAAAATACCATCGGAGCCTATTGCTGGTTTCTCCATATGAGAAACATAACAGCTTATGTTCAATGATCTATAGTTTTCGATCAGCTCTAAAACGTAAACCCCACTGTAGTGAATAATACTGAAAAAGTTCCCCAGTACTTCAACTCCTCGTTGGTGTGAATGACTAGGGGCATGGACGGGCATGTTCGATAATCCACACCGTTTGCCATCCAAAAACCGAAAACCATAAGTTTTACATAACACCAAATGATTGTTATGTTTTAACAGTACAAACTCTCCAATCGTGATATTTTCAAAAACTTCATTTGAATATCTTTTGTCTTTAACGTTACTACTAGACGAACTAGTTTCCCGGAATCTATGCACTCTGTCGGATGAACATTTTTGCATTCCAGAGTTTAGCATCCAAATGAATGTTCGTTTTTTTATTTGAATGATTCTCTTGTTACGGTTTCGTATTTTGAAAACATTCTTGAAGTTTGTTGAATTTTTCAGTTGTAACTCTTCACCAACATTGTCAAATATTTCGGCTGCGTCATATACATCATTTTCAACATCGTTTCGAAATTCCTCGGGAACTACAACAAACTCGAAATTTGCACAATCTCTGGAAGGTTTTGTTTTTGGTTGTTTTAAAATAATGCTTTCTTTGAAAGACACCTTCGAACAATCAAAACCTAACATTTGGAGAGTTTCCTTTGCTGCAACTTTCGCTTTTTCTACTGCATCCGAAATTTCACAATCACTGGGTAGAACGACCCTGTTCCCTGTGGATGAGGAATTCAGTCGTGGGAATCTTAGCGTGTTTTGTTGGCTGTGCATTATATCTCGTTTTGTTTGAATTTTGTTCAACCTAGATTCGAATCCTTGAATTGTAAAATTCACTATCGTTGATTCGGTCGAAGTGAAAGAGCGAGCATCTCTAAAAATCGCTTCACATGTTTGACTGTTCAGCATGGTGATGATGAATTCGGCATCATACATCCGACAAAATTTAATGTACAAAATGATTGCATGTGCGTTAATTTCGAGGCCCCAATAAGTATTGGTTGTTACACACTGTTTCAATGTGTGTCCATTTTCAATACTCGAATTTCGCCAACAACGAACCACAAACAGTACATACCTGCAAATAAGGTTTAAAAATACGTTAAATTAGTTTGAAATGAAATGACACCAACTGTGTGTTACGTGTGTTATTACGTAATAATTTACATTTACATTAACAAAATATTAATACATAACAAGTGAAGAGTTAGAGTCTCATAAATTTTACACTAACCAAATGTTGTACACTCGGTGTAATGGAGATAATGTTTCGTCCATGAAGGAGGAAATGACGTATGATACAAGTTTTAGAAACTCGACGGTTCCTTCGGAATCAGCAACATTATCTTTGAGGGTATTTAGAACAGTTATCGATGTCATTTTTTGTACTGGCTTGAATTTCATTTTGTCATTTTCGTTAATATCTGATAGCGACAATCCGTGTCTGTCCTTCGATACATCGGCAATTAATTCTTCTAGATGTAATTTAGATACTCGAAACTTTCCTACAAAGACAAGTTAATCAATTAATATTTATATCTGCATATTTTGTATTTTCACAGCACGAAGGAAAATCTCCTGTTAGAAGAATATTACAAAAATTAATTTTGTAAAAGAACATTTCTAGTATAGTTGGAAAAATATAACGAATCGAAAAACAGTCTTTTTTATGATCACTCTTTACGTGAAAAGTAAGCTTAATATTATTGTTTCATATGCAAATAAGGAAATATTCAAATTTTATGTTCGTAGTCTTGCAACGGTTCTAAAATGCGGGAAGAATGGGCACGAGAAGTTGAGTCGAGCTGGTGACTGATATTAGCTTATCGAAAGCGAGAAACATATTTGCAGCAAATCGAAAGGACCCTGTCAGAGTACAAGCGAGAAATCTGCTCAGTTTTCACTCTAACACGGTCCCCCTTTGATTTGCTGTAAGTTTATTTCCCGCTTTGATCAGCGCCAAGCTCAAGTCTGCTTCTCGCGGTTACTCTGTTTGTGACCTTAGCTAGGCGAATGATGAGTAATTAGCAATTAACAAAACGAACCCAACTGCAACTGGATGTCTTGTTTAACGAGCCTTGTTCGAAATTTATTTGCAAGATGTGTAGTGTCTTGCACACAGATTTCCTCTATGTCGGTATCAGCAATAAACCACTCTCCAAACTGATTTTCTTTCATCAGTGGCATCTTCATTTTTTTTATCATAGCACTGATAAAACGACTATCGCCATCTGTTGCTTTACACGCTATACGAATGCCCTGTTTTTCAAATTCTTGTTTGATGAATGTCCATTTATTCAAAACGTCGTTCGTAGAGAATTTATTGTCCGTGCAAAAATAATTGACACAGAAGGGTGCTGCATGCGACGCCAATGGTTGTGCCATTGATAAATGTACGTTGCGTCCAATAGGGTAGTTTTTCAAATCTAGTAACAGTTTTGAAGGAGACGAACACTTGAACAGATTCATTTGAGGTAATCCGTTGTTACTTAAAGGAGAAACGAGTCCCGTTATCTGATCACTTAAAGGTTTGTATTCTATTCCTCCAGTTATTCTGGTTGCATCCTCACTCCAACAAATAACTAAAGGATAACCGTTTTCCAGCAAATACCGTTTTAATTCGACAACCATTAGACGACCTTCTTCAAACAGTTCTGAATTTGCTCTCAAACAACGTTGTATCGTTCGTATATGAGGGGCTGGAGCATTGGCTCGATCAAATTGGTACATTTCCTTTCCACCTTGTATGTATCTACATTGAAATATTTATTTATATAATATACTAATTTGATTATGAATTTATCAAATGTCATTACAATAGATCGACTGTTAGCTATTTCAAATTTGGATACTGTTTCAAAAATTGATTAGAATAGTCTTGTTACCTATACACAAAAAAATCTTTTTCCAGTTTCGTGTACCGTATTCCATGCTTATTGGATGTAGCTTCACGTTTTTTTAAACTCGTAAGAATATTCACGGTATCTGGCTTACTCTCATCTGATGAAAAGGCCTTCGAAACATTGGTGCTACTTAAGGCCTCATTATAGCACCTTGGATGTTTAAAGAAATTGCTTGTACAATATTTTCCGATCCGATCTCCTTATGATCGTCTTCAATACATACATTATCTTCGTGATCGCTGTATCCCAACGCGGAGTCGTTGATTTCCGATTCATCTAGAACTTCGATCTCTAATCTACCATTATCATCTGCTATGTCACTTAAATTTTAAGTATTTGGTTAATCGCAGAGAATTTTTAGTGTATCATTCTCTACTTACGATACATTAATAGCATTCGAAGTCTTAAATGCCTTTCTTGATATACGGTCGGAGCAAGAAGCCACAGATTGGCATGTCCGTTTGTTTGTTGTAGATGTCGTAGGGTAAGTAATTTGATGAACATTTTTCAGGTGTGTTAAATAATTTGTGACTTTCCAGCGCCCAGTTTTTTCTGGGCGACAAGTTATATACTTCTCACCACTACATATAATACATTTTATTCTAGCGAACTGCTCCGAATCGTTGGATTCAATAATTATCACATTCATCGTTTCTAACATCGGAATAAAATGTTCTATTTGGGCATCATCCAATCTATTGTAAACGATTTAATTATATTAGACATAATCATATTTATAATCTTTATACCTTGTTTTGTAAAATTCGATGATTTTTTCACGAATTACGGATATTGGGTCTCTCTTCGGTTTAATATTTGTCTGAACTGGCTTTTTCATTTTCATGAAATAATTGAACCCTCTAGTATTGACCGCTTTCGAAATCAACCTTATGATCGCACGTTCTCCCGAGAAAAACCGGAATTCGGATGGAGATTTGAATCTTTCTGTGCATTTCCATACATCTGGATTCACAACTTGAGATGAAAGTTGACGTATGTCAAGTTCTATAGCGTCCAAATCGCTTTCAGTTATATTGGCTAGAGCGCCGTTTACAAATCCAACATATTCCAGCATAATTTTTATGTTGTACGGAATCTCTCCTACTTCTTTCTCTAATCTTAACCAAAAATGTTCCTGAAAACTAATGATTTAAAAAATATCATCATTTTATTTAAATTTTATACCATTGTTCCTTGAAAAATAAAAAAACTTCAGTCTTTGAAATTATATTTTTCTTCATGTGACATTTGCAACTTTCAGGTTTCATGGCCTATTACGATACATCATATCTCCATGGTTATGTTTTTAACCAGCAAAAACCCAAGAAAAGACGATCGATCCATATTCAACCGATACTATTTGTAGCAAAGAGAAGGAAAGTGTGCATAATCGTATGCAGCGTGATAAAGCCTAATCGAAGCGAAGTGCAGTTTTTTAGTGTCGTCCCCCTCGGGAAAACTAGTCAATCGCCGCACAGTAGGCCATGAGTTTTTCGTTACCATTGCAATGTACGATTGTAGCAGAGATGCCAGGTCTGCAGATTTGTCTGTAAATCTGCAGATTTGGGGTATAGTGCTGCAGACATTTTTTGTTGTGCAGACTTTTGCAGACTTTTGAAATTCTCGCAGATTTTTGCAGACTTGGGAAATTATCGCAGACTTTCGTCTATATTTACAGACTTTTGTAATTTCCGAGACCTTTTTTTTTTTTTTGGTCGCTCTAAGTTAGTTTTGCGTGTCATACTTTATAAAGAAATTGCAGCCAGCAAGACATACTTGCTAACTGCAGATTTTTTTTTCAGATTTACAGACCCTGTCTGCAGATATTTGAAATTTTTACCTGGCATCTCTGGATTGTAGGCTGGTTGACAGCTCGGCTTATATTGTGCTGGTAAATTTCTCACGAATTCAAGCTTGAAGACCAGGACCACAGCTTGGAACAAAAAGTGGCACGGATTTGTTTTTGGCAAATTTACTACGCGGTGCTTTCGGACAAGTTGTTTTTATTTATACTGTTCGAATGCTTCCAACAGGATAGAAATGCATTGCAACTTATGGCGTTTTCGTTTTTAATTTGCACTACACCGGTGCAGTGCTACACCATGGCATGAATAAACGAACAAAAATGATGAAAACATAAACAGTAACCATTGACTACAATAAACGATTCCATTGCACAGAGCTACACCAAACTTTTGATGAGTGCTACACCAGTGGTATCGGTGCAGAAAAAGTGTAGCACTGGTGTAGTGCAATTGGTAAAAACGAACGGTTTCAGTGCAGCTTACGCTACACCAGTGTAGTGCAATTTAAAAACGAAAACGACATTAGTTCTCAATAACAATCTTCTTTTTACTACTGCGAAAATAACAAGAGTTTTGTGATCGAGAAATGGTAAATAGCAAAATTAATTCCAGAAATGTTGCTACGGTTTCGTCAGGAAAAGGCATAAAATTTGATAAATTTTGAAACCGTTGAAAAACTATCGAGAATATTTTAACAAGACGGCGTGACGACGTTCGCGGCCACCTAGAATTAACCGAAAAACCACACGCATTTTTCTCTTCGACAGCGTCATTGAACTCGAACGTCAACTAATTTCTCAATATTATACCGTGAAATGTTGTGAACCTTTCTTGCTACTCGGTAGAGACCGACGCTCTGTCATCGGAGCCATGGAAATCGTGTTGTCCAAGTCCCTCGTTCGAACCCCAAACACAACACAACGAACGCACATAATAACATCTTCAACTAGTCAATTGTAAACTGTCGTTGTTCCCTTCCATCTCCTGCCCAGTTCACGCATCCAAACGAAATACCGCGCTCCACCTTTTCCTCTTGACGACTGAACGGGCCCTGCAACTGATCAACATTCACATTAGCCGACCAAAGTGACAGCGTGACATATTATGACTAGCGCTGAAATAAATGGTAGAAGATCAAACAACGATATTGTCCGTGATGGAATACGGATGCTTTTGCTTCCGATCCGCGGCGAACACTCATTTCATCAAGCTGGAAAGAATTCAGTATCGTTGTTTGCGTATTGCCTTAGGTTGCATGCAGTCGACTCATACGATGAGTCTCGAAGTGCTCGCGGGCGTCTTACCGTTGAAAAACCGATTCTGGGATCTCTCATATCGATTGCTAATCCGATGCGACATCTTGAATCCGATGGTGATTGAAAACTTCGAAAGGCTTGTCGAGCTCAATTCTCAGACCCGTTTTATGTCCTTGTATTTTGATTACATGGCTCAGAATATTGATCCTTCTTCGTTTGTTTCCAATCGTGCTCATTTCTTGGATACTTCTGATTCTACTGTGTTTTTCGACACATCCATGAGAGAAGAAATTCGTGGAATCCCGGATCACGTGCGCCCTCAAGTGGCCCCAAATATTTTTTATAATAAATTTAGAACAGTCAACTGTGAAAAGGTGTTTTACACTGACGGTTCAAACATCAACAGGTCCACAGGCTTCGGCATCTTCAATCAAAACATCACCGCTTCTCACAAACTCAATGATCCGGCTTCAGTTTACGTCGCAGAATTAGCTGCTATTCAGTACACCCTTGAGATCATTGAAACCTTGCCCAAAGACCATTACTTCATTGTCACGGACAGTCTAAGCTCAATAGAAGCTCTCCGGGCAATGAAGCCAGGAAAGTATCCCCCATATTTCCTGGGGAAAATACGGGAACACTTGCGAACTTTATCTGAACGGTCTTATTTAATATCGTTAGTCTGGGTCCCTTCGCATTGTTCCATTCCAGGCAATGAAAAGGCAGACTCATTGGCTAAGGTGGGCGCATTAGAAGGTGATATTTATGAAAGACCAATCTGCTTCAATGAATTTTTCAGTATCTCTCGTCAGAAAACTCTCGAAAGTTGGCAAACTTCATGGAGCAATGGCGAACTGGGACGATGGCTACATTCTATTATCCCTAGGGTATCGACGAAACCTTGGTTCAGGGGGATGAACGTGAGTCGCGATTTCATTCGTGTTATGTCGCGGCTCATGTCAAATCACTACACCTTCAACGCACATCTCCGGCGTGTTGGGCTTGCGGAGAGCGGTCTCTGCACCTGTGGCGACGGTTATCAGGACATCGAGCATGTCGTGTGGTCGTGCGTAGAGTATCGTGACGCCAGGTCGAAGCTACTGGAATCTCTTAGGGCCCGAGGTAGACCGCCTGAAGTTCCGGTTCGGGATGTGTTGGCGAGTCGGGATAGTTTATATATGCTTCTCATATACCAGTACCTTAAACACATTGATATACAAGTGTAATGTGTTATCCCTCGCTCAGAAAGTATAAACTCCACCTACAGGTTCGACACTAACATCCGCCCGATTCTCTCGATCCCCGTCCCTGTCCACCATCTTCATTGGAACTAACAAGATCTTTTTTTGTCACTAACTTTTTCGTTACCCCTTCCCTGTCTCTTCACCATCTTGATGGCAACTAATTAGATCTTTATCGTTTTCAAACATTTTGTTCCCACATCCCCTTTTTACCCCGTTTCCACAATATTTACTTTTTTTTTCATTCTCTTCCGTAACATCACCATCATCGTCCACGGAAGGCCGCCCCAGTCGGAAACCAGCATGCGGGCCACCCGCCGGGCCTTCGTAGCCTGGGGGTGTTTCCCGCGGACCCACACGGACCGAAGGATGCGGCCAACATGGATCTTCGCCAACGGCATATGGAAGACCCTCATGCGATATTCAATTGACCGGCCACTACCGATAGCTTCTCGAGAATCCGCTACCGCTACATTACATAATGATACTTTTCTAGTTTTAAGTTAGTCGTAATTAAGATTAGTAAATACCCTTGGCATCTTAGAGCTTAAGCAGTGTGCCTTAAAATTATACTATAATATTGAATAAAAAAATGGTAGAAGATTTTTAACAAGATTCCCAGACCTGCATCGTACCGCATAGGACAGGACCGTGATCTAATGCGGAAGATTTTGGAAAAAGCTCTCCCAATCGCAACGGGAAATGCCGTTGACAAGATCACTGCAAATACCCGAACTAATTATGTTCTCAAAGCCTGCTGGTTGGTGGTTGGTGCTGCCATTCTGGTGACAGTGTCACGAACTACATGACGCCGAAGACGACCCCGAGCTGTCAACGGACGCTCACGTTCGCTAATTGAGATTTTCGTTGTTCGTATTATACCGCGCCAGAGCCATGTATTCAATTCACAACTTGGCCGATCGCCATTAATCTTATTGTAGCATTTTTTTTTCTCCTTTCTGCTCGAACAAACCGAAGGCGTCCAACTGGAACGGTTCTTCTGGTACAAACTGTTCATATTAACGCAGAGCATCCGCTTCCCACCCACCGACCGATCGATCCCGGGATGATCATCTGCAAACGATTAATGATCACTTGGAGTGCTCCATTCGTCAACACCATCAATCTTGCCCGGGTGTGCGAATCTCTCTCGCAAACTGGAGCTCGAACCTGATATTTTCATTTGTCTAGCAGTAAAGCGCGATTCACACAATACGAAAGATTCCGTTCGTTTCGTTATGAAATCTGCCCACCTTTTTCGAGACAGCTGTGCAATATGATGCACAAACATCGACGATGTTCATGACCATACGCAAAATATTTCACCCGACGCGGTATGAACCATTGCCATATGTTTATCAACAAATAATTAAACGACAATATCTCAAACATCCCACCCACCAGATCATAAAAAAACCCGTGTGGCGCCGACACAGCAGGAAACCCGAGAAAACAAGGTACGATCGAAAAGGGCGCTGAGATTTCTTGACAACCCGACACGACGACCGAATGGGTCAAGGTGTGAACTGATATGCACTGCGATGCAATGCGAACTCCTCCGGAACGGTCCCGGAATGCTAATTGGTGCTAATGTGTGACGGTATGCGTAATTGTTCATCTCACTTACCATGTAGTCCTGGGGTGACGAAAAGCTGGATGCCGAACTGCTGTCGGTGAGTATATCCGGACTCTGTCGAATCGGGGGTGCTTCCTGGAGACAAAATGCGAGAAGATTACTTATCGGTGCCAGGATTGATTGATTGATCTTGACAAGCTCAGTACAAACCTCTAGCAGTGCCTGCAGACTGTCGATGTACTCGATTGCGTTCCGGAGGATTTCCACCTTCGGTAATCGCTGGTTGGGATTCGTGCTGGTTCGTCGTTTCAGCACTTCAAATGCTTCGTTCACCTGCAACGGGAGAAATGATGTGATCGAATAAGCTTTTCCACCGTTTTTTCCCTCTCTTGAAGAAGACACATGGCACACGGTATCGATTCGATCGAAGCAAGCGTTCGATTGTTGTAATTGTAGATGAATGATTTTCTTCGAAGCAATATTCAAACAAACGCTTCGAAACGTTTCTTACTCCAATGGAGCTTTCATTCTCAAAGATTCTATTCATTTTAAACATAGAGCTACTACATTACCACAAGTTTAGAATTCCAATGGCGTTTTCGTTTTTAATTTGCACTACACCGATGCAGTCCTACACTGAGGCATGAATAAACGAACAAAAATGATGAAAACATAAACAGTAACCATTGACTACAACAAACGATTCCATTGCACAGAGCTACATCAAACTTTTGATGAGTGCTACACCAGTGGTATCGGTGCAGAAAAAGTCGCTACACCAGTGTAGTGCAATTTAAAAACGAAAACGACATTAATTTTAACACCTGATCGCCGTACTTTCAGCAAAATAAAATACTCTATGTTACACTGATAAAAATTTGCACGATCGATTCATATGTAAACAGCACTTTAATTTAATATGCGTTTTCATTTCAATACATTACCAAAGCGATTTGTTTTAAGATTTCATGTGTAAATTCACTTAAATGCTAGATTAGACTGTTTTTCACTTAGCTTCGATGTGTTTTTCCTTTGGATGTGATATGTTTTGCTATTGAGTCGAATTACATGTGTTAGACGCTTCATTTTCTAGTGGAAATTAGTACAGCACAAAAGTATGTGCAAAACACTTGATTCGGTCAACTGTGTTTTACTTGAAATCTATGTTTAAAACAATGTGACATTCGTTTGAAATTTGTATAGAATCTAGAGGTAACGATATATCTTATAGTTTTGAAGTGCATTTTAGATACATGTAGCATGATTTCCACTAAATATCAAAAGTTTTTACGGATCAGGGTCATGTCACCGAAAGACATTTCGCCGAAAGTCATTTCGCCGAAAGGGCCATTTCGCCGAATGTCATTTCGCCGAATGGGCCACTTCGCCGAATGTTATTTCGCCGAAAGCCATTTCGCCGAAAGGGTCATTTCGCCTATTCCTGCAATTGTCTTAAAATCGTAATGGGAATCGATTTAAAATAAAGACAAATTAAAGATGATTGAAGAAGTTCAACTTCATGAACCTCAGAACGGAGTTCCCAAAGAAACATGTTGACTATTACCCACTAATCATCAAAGCAATTCCATAGGTATCTATCAAGCAAATGTATGTGGTATTTTCCGATTACTAAATGAAAAAATATCTAATGCGGCTTCGCCACATCGATTTGATTCGTGTGCTGTCCGACCTCGCTACCGCTCGTTCGGACCTAACTAAAGCAAAGAAACCTAGCTTT
Organism: Malaya genurostris; assembly: GCF_030247185.1. Lineage (NCBI taxonomy): Eukaryota > Metazoa > Arthropoda > Insecta > Diptera > Culicidae > Malaya > Malaya genurostris. The sequence continues at coordinate 17,913,497 of NC_080570.1, forward strand.
AAGCAGACCGGGCAAACGAGACGGTTACAGGTTTGTATGCAAGAGGCCGCCGCTTCCGACGGCGGGTCGGCGGCCAACTCAGCCGGCGTCGCCTCGGCGGCTTTATGCCGCCGAGTCATCTTGGCTTCGTTTATGTGGCTGCACCACATCAGTTATATAGGAGGCATAATAACACAAAAAAAATTGATGTACTCAAAATTACCCTTTCGGCGAAATGACGCTTTCGGCAAAACGACTTTCGGCGAAATGACCTATTCGGCAAAACGACTTTCGGCGAAATGGCATTCGGCGAAACGACTTTCGGCGAAATGGCTTTCGGCGCAATGACTCGCTCCCGTGTTTACACTCATTTTATGAGTTTAGAGTATATTTTCATGAATTTCATGTACAAGTAGTGATAGTTTAAATGCTTTGCACATAATCCCACTTGTACGCGGCGGCAGATTTCCCCCCAGACGGCTGGCTATGTCTGTCAGCCATTTTTGCCGGAATTCTGCCAGAAGTCTGACAACAATGCAACAACCGTTTCTGGCACAGAATTTCGCCTAGCGGTTATTATCGGTTCTGTTTCTGTCGGATTCTTGCCATACAAGATTGGCAGAACCGTTTTGAATCGGTTCTACATTTTTAGCGTATTGGTTTTATTTATTCAATAAAAAGTACATATGAAAGACAATCAGTTATTGCCCTTCATATATACTAATTATATAAAATGTTATTGGTAATAACATTGCTTTCTCACTACCAAACATACCCATATTCCCATGTCATTTACCTCGTCTCAAGATTTGTTTTTTGTATGGGCATTCGGGATTCAGAAATATCAAATGAAGTCGAATAAAATAAAGAAAAAAAGAAGGAAGAGAGAAATAAACAAGGCACGTGCGGCGAGATAATGACGTAATTTCGCCTGGACAATGTTGACAGCTGCCGGAATGCAGCCAGCCTTCTGACCGTTGCCAGAATTCCTCACAAGCGGGATGCTAGCGTGCAAATTATTTTCAGTGTGATCTAGCTCTAACCTACACTCAAATAAAAATTAATGTTCGATTTACTTGAAAAATCACGTAAAATGGTTTCAAATGTCAAGTGACGAAAATGAATGTTATATGAACATCCCCTAAAATGAATAGATTCATCACATAAGGTTTACGTGAATTGACCAAACGTTAAACAATCTACGTGAATCTCCGGTGTGAAAACTCGATTTTGAAAATGGCGAGCAGTGGCTCTGAAAGTGTAAGTAGTGTAAATATTTGTGAAAAATGTTATTTAATTACAATTTTTTACTACAATTTGAAAGTTTCCACGTGTTCGACTGGACCAAGTGCCTGCGTGAGTCCGGAAGTGTGCTCGCTCCTGTCGAATGCTTGAAACAGGCCGTTGGTCCACCGAAAAAAGAGTTCAAAATCGGTATGAAACTAGAGACCAGGCATGGCAAAAACACGGATCCGTTCTGCACGGTACTCACCATCACTCGTGAGCACACCACCAGGAGTATTGAATGCTACGCTTCGTGCCCGTGTTGAAAAACACACACCGAACGCAGTAGAAAAAGCACCCGTACCGGTGGTCGTGTAATTGCCAAGCAACGGTGTTTGGATTTTCGGGCAGCACTGAAGTCGAGTGTTCCTGCCCAGTGAAATTTGTAGACCCGCATAAGTCCGATCATCGGTCCGATTATCGGACCGATTGAGCACGATATAGGGCCGATCGTAGCGCTTCAATCGGCCCGTCATCGGACAATTCTGCACCATTTACATCAACCGCGTCGACATAAAAAAAGCTTTATGTTTACATTATGCATCGCTAGAGAAACAGAGCGAAGGAATATCAAACAAGGCATTTTCGAGCCGACATCTTCCCGATAGGGTGTGAAAGAGTGTTAAACATTCTTTTGTTTCGATCATAGAGGCTTTAACCTTTAGGTCATTCGCCTCTTAGGGCCAGAAAAACTCTGACCCTATGTTCGAGGTTGGAAATCCAACCCCGATATATCTCATCACCTGAGTAATCAGACATCCGCTCTCTGCTTTGGTATATCTTCACTCTTTTGTTCTACCGATACACTATGCAAGCTCGAAACGCAATCAAAAGCTTTCTTGCACGATGCGTCCGATGTTCGGATTTACTGGGTGACTTCGGCAAACACCGAAGCCGAGTGTTTCCGATTTTGCCATATACGTTGCTTGTACTATAAGCACCTATAGCACCACGGTATGACGAAAAATGCGTTTGAATGATTAATTCTTTTTTCATCAATACGCGTCTGATTGAATTCAATTGATTGACGTTATAACCAACGCATGGGTGCTCTTCGGTGCCTTCGCGAAATTGAAAACACTCGGCTCCGGTGTTTAACGAAACTGAAAACACGCAGTTTCGGTGTATGCCGAAGCTTGAAACACCAGCGCCGAAAATAAAACAGCGCCACAAGCACCGTGGCTTCGGATATTGCGTTTCGTGTTTCTTTTTGTGCACTGGCACGCAATGGCATTCTCAATACACGCGGTGGCGGTGGTTATATGAAGCACGCAGTGCAGTGCAGTGTTTGGACATGCCTGCTAGAGACACTGGACCCATGTAATGCGACCTCAACCTGCATCGGTAGAGTTGTGGAAGTTCTCAGATCTCGACTTCGGCTTCGGTTGGATGGCAGTGACAACAAAAACGATTCCTGGAGGCTTGTCGATTCGAGATCTCACGACGTTATTAGTTGCTTTTTATTTTCAGCCATAGAATTTCTATACTAATTTTCTGAAATATTTTTTTTATTTTTCATGGTATTTTTCATTTCTTAGATTTATATAAAAATCTGAAATATCTCCCTTTTGACTTCAACCAATATATAAAATAGTTATTCTCTGGTACTTAAATTTTATATGAACTCATAGGGAAAAGTGATATGAACACATTACATTTTACCTATGAAGCACGTAACTTTTACTGGATTATGCATTAAACAGCTTTTAAATGCCATTCCATTAAAATCTACGTGAAAAGTAGGGTGGAAAATATTCACATAACTTTTCACGTAACTATAACATGATTATTATTTTGAGTGTACTCTAGCACGTGCGTAAACAACTTTGACATAGTGTCAGTACACAGATTTTCAAATCAAGTAGTCGGGTTCGGGTCTTATATCGTTGGCGTTAGAAGAGCATTGCAGTCAAGGTAATTTAATGTCGTTTTCGTTTTTAAATTGCACTACACTGGTGTAGCGAAAGCTGCACTGAAACCGTTCGTTTTTACCAATTGCACTACGCCAGTGCTACACTTTTTCTGCACCGATACCACTGGTGTAGCACTTATCAAAAGTTTGGTGTAGCTCTGTGCAATGGAATCATGTATTGTAGTCAATGGTTACTGTTTATGTTTTTGTCATTTTTGTTCGTTTATTCATGCCTCAGTGTAGCACTGCACCGGTGTAGAGCAATTTAAAAACGAAAACGCCATAAATCTGTCTTCAACGATTGCTGTTTTGCACTGAAAATAATCCGCTCATCAAGTCTACTAGAAATATCACGTAGATAAACAAAATAATGTTTTTACTTTAGTTTATCGAACAACGATAATAACCATTGTACTAAACATGACTAAGAAGTGAAAGAATTATGGCTATCACTTATTTTTCCTGTTTATTTTACGTGACATCCTCATATTAATTTATCTTGGTTCATTTTGACAGCCAAACTCAGCGTTCATTTTTTTATGTGTGTAAAGTAGAGGTCAAAATGGCGTGTGTTGAAGGCAGATTAGAAGAGCTTCTATCGGATTTAGTAATAACACAACAATTATTGGAGATATTCGATGGTAAGAATAGATAGAAATCGAGTTGCATTTTATATTTATGCTTATATTGATTCCAAACAAAATGTGAGATTGATTTTTCTGATTTTTTCAGCAACACAATTAATCAACTTCGCGAATATCTAGAACCGACACAAACACCTTGGAAATATTCGGTGCTGTACGCATTAATTTAATCGTGACGAATGCGAAATGTAAGTGGATTTTCAAAATAATTTTGAATAAACATTGATTTCTTTTTGTAGGAGTCCAAAATCTTTACTTTATTGACTTCACCTAAACCGGGATATCGCTTGCGGCTTACAGGCATAATTGACAGTCTAATGTAATAAAACCAAACAATAAATGTTTATAATGAATTAAAATGTTTGATGTTTTACTGTTATTTCGATAGTAGCCTTACAATGATTTCTGATATACCACATCGTGGAAATCCCATATGAACAAACATGAAATAACATACTTTTCACGAGTATATTAAATTACATTTATTAGTTCGTTATTTAGGTTTTACAAAAACACTTCGTATAAACTACTTGTAAAACAACGTAACTTTTGCGTGTAAGTTTTTTGACATGAGAGTTCATGAAGTCATTTCGTTCTATCGGCTACCCCCATAAGGGCTACGTGAAAAGTTCAATGGAGAAAAACTACATATGTTTTCACGTAGTTTTGAAGTGTGGATTTATTTGAGTGGGGAGACAATTTTTGTATAACAAAAAATACATTCTTTAAACTGTTAGAGCAAATTCAGCAGCTGCAATGGGTTCATATGGGTGGTCTATAATATAACTGAACAATCGTATCCCCAGCAAACCGTTTTAGTTTTATTTATTCGAACAGTTCTACTGTCAAATTTAAAACTGGTATACGCTGCCGTTCAAAACTAAAAATTCAACCTTGACAGGCTACTGAATGAAATGAATACAAGCCAAGTATTAACGTTCATGTAGAACATTTAAAAATGTAACATTTATATAACTTGGTGCCAGCGCCAGAATTCAAAAATATGGAAATTGTATCATTATACTGAATAGAGGAATAACAGAACATAATTTATTTGGCACAATCTCCATATAATTGTATTAGATATAAAAAAATCGAATATACATCGTCAAGCAAAATAAAGTCTTGATATTACGTTTATTGTGGAGTTTGGCCTTTCTGTTTCAACAGACTTCGCAGTCGATTCATAGCAAAGCTTCGATTGCATAGTTAGTGCTACGATCCTATTGACACATTGAAACATAATAATATAACCATTTTCTACTTATTCGAAGATGACAATGAAAGTCAATTAGAATGTAATATATTGACACTAGTTCCAGTCCAGTAATATATTTTAACAGTGTTTTATTCGATAAGGAAATTCGACAGCGCTCTATCATGCATGTCAAGTGAATACTTTTACATACATTTCATCTCATTGGCGTGAAGACTCGTGTGAACTTCTGTCAACGATACCGAAAATACTTGAATGTTTTCTTGTCTACAATCGTTTTTTTTTTTTCTAAGGAGAACCCATGCTTGCGAATAAACTCAGGCATATACATGGTAAGCAAGTTAGTCAATAATAATTACTCATGATTCATAGTTGTAATGTAATAGTAATCACAAACAAATAACGATTGAATTAGGTTATACTCAAAGTGTGAAGGATTCAAAAATCCATTACAAATCAATGAGTCTTTTTTATAAGTCAACAAAACGAATGGTAAGCCCACCGCGCTCAATCACTGAAAATATTGCTGGTTTCTATGTGTCGGTTTTACCTTTTTTTCTTGTTATGCTTTGTGCGACGATTCGGTCGACTCAAGCGGGTCAATGAGAACAGTAGTTTCCAAATTGTATTCTTTCTTTCATTTGCCCTTTCAGTCACTTACTGTTTTCAGTAAAAATCCCATAGTATGCAGTGTCGGTATTCAACCGAAGCTTTTAGAAACGAAAATGACAGAAAAAGGCTTCACAATGACTTTTACCTGTTGGTGAATAAAGAATGAAAAATTTGTTAAATTTCTTTAAATTTAAAACGCTGACATATGTAATTTATACACTAATAGATTGCATACGATTTCAGCTATATATTGTACAAGAAACAGTTTCTAATTTACTGAAAAATCTCACAAAAAATTGATTGATTGAACTCAAGAACGTTCGTTCATATAACTAATTTTACATGAAAATCCTGTTGTTCAATCAACGGTTCTTTAATACCAGTGCACTAGAAATCTTAACTCTTTTCCAAGTTCGTTTATTTTTATTCGAGTCTTTTAGTGGAGTTTAACTAACTCACTAAGTAATCTTTTGTATATATTTAAAAATTAATTCGTTCAAAAATTTTTGAAGTCACATTCATATTCCGGAATCGACCAGCATGTTCAAAAGAAACCGGAGTGCGAACTAAAATTCAATTCAGAAATCAATTTGTTGTAACGTTTTTCTTCCTTTAAAGTATACCAAAAACAAAACGCCACGGCTTCTGCCTCATTCGAATGTCTTGATTTTAGTTAGAGTTTTACAGGCAACAGCACTTTAGAACCTGAACTTCAACAAACTGCTGTAATCATAATCATAGCAACCAGTGAAACAGTTGAAATTCAAACAATGCCTTGACAAAAGTTTGCTTTGATTGAAGACAAATATTTTCCCGCTGTTTATCTAACGACGATAGAAAATGAATAAAAATAAACAAAGAGTCATTGCGTTGCAGTATTTAAACACGCAACCAAAAATGCATTGAAATCTCTTTTAGAATGAATCGCGGAAAGTAACGCCTAAAAGAAATAATTTCAACTCAATAAAAGTACCAAAAAATATTCCCAGTGCCGGCAGTAGAAATCACCGAAAACTAACCTTCCTCAACCTTCGCCTTTCCCGCAGTGTCGCTGCTTTCCGTCTATCCACGGTAACGGTTTTCTTCTTGCATGCCTTACATGCCCACGTCAAGCAGGGCCGATTAGGACTGGCCATACATCCGGCAGTCGGAGCCAACACGTGCTCTTCCGAGCTTTCACTATTATCGTCATAGTCGGTCAACTGTAGCTGCTTCTGCCGGATCTGTAACTGTTGTATGTTTAGCTGTAGCTTCTGTTCGGCGGACAACCCGTTTGAGCCGAAACCACGCAAAAAATCACTTTCACTTCCGGTGACTGCACTTCTATGCATCGATCCAAAGTTCATTCCCGCCAACATTCCGATTCCGCTTCCGTTATCACTTCGATGTTCGATTTCGTAACCGTGTTTCAGTTCCTGTTGGCACGAACCCGTACTGGTTTTCCGACAAAGATTTTTGTTAAACTTGGTCATGGTCTATAGACGACACTTCGCACACCACACACTATCCGATCCGATCCGTCTTTCCGTCCGGGCCAGACCATTCACCATCGATGAAATCCACGAGCAGACTGTTTGGTCCGCGATTTTCCCCCGGCTGTGTTTGTCACATATGTTGTCACCGCAGGCAATGCCTTTCCAAATTCTGACAGCAGCCGTAACCAACACCAAGCATCGTAGCGATCGTGCGTGCGTGATCGGCCAGATGTTGTGACACTACTTTGAACGTGACAAATTTTACTATGTCTTCTGTTTTCTTTCCCAAAACATATCATCGCTTTTCACCGTCTTCATCACACATCCTTCATCCGTCGCTTCTTCCCACGGACGGATTCGGATTACGTTGTGATCGTGGGCGGGACTAACGGAAGATCCACCCTCCGGTCTGCTATGCGCATCGTTTAGAGGATTAGTGTCCCTAGCCGCAGGCTGTTTGGAAAATCTATTTGGAATCTAACCGGCGCGAACGGCGGCACCGGTAGTCTACCGGCAGGAGCAAAAACGATGAGCTTTTTCCTGTAGATTTTCCGATTTTTGTTTTTCAGTAGTTTGCATTTTCTAGCTTGGAAGTGTTACGGAAGTTTTTCCGTTTACTGAGTAGCTTCACATGCGGTACAGATTACTATGATTCGTTATTCAAACGTCAAATGAGCATAAACCGAAGGTTCCTTTGTTTTCAATCGATTGATGAAAAAATGGATTCAAAAATACTATCGCTGTCACCATACAAAGTTTAAAAAGTGAAATAAGGTACAGGTTATATAGTCAATTGTCGTGTGTTGAAACCTCGTTCCGGAAGAATTCTTAGAGCCGACAGTACTACGTAAATCACCATGAAATTCTAGTGAAACTCGTGAACTCTTGTCTGTCAAAACTTACTTTAAGGCTGTGAACCATTTCGTGGTTAATTTTAACTTTTGGTTGAAATCTGACACTCGAGTGGTTATTTTGATGTTGTCTAAAATAACCCTGCTCGAAGACAAGTTTGACCTGTTGAATTTTATTGTGATATTGTGGAACTGTTTTTAGATCTAGCCAAACTGAACTGAACTGAGTTTGTAGTCATACTGAACGAAATACTCATTCAGTTCGTTATTATTTTGTTTCCTACAAAAATAGTGTGAAAATTGAGTGTTTTCTTCATATAAAAAGAAAATGTGTTATTATTCTACGCGAAGTCGAAGTATTCTTCAGGTAATTAGTGTTTTTTTAATACACACCTAAAACAGATTCTTGAGCTCGGCATAATGAAATACCGAATCAGATCGGCAACACGACATTTCACTGATTGTTCAGTAATCCATATGCTCTTTTCCGAAATTCTTGATATTCTAATATCTCGGTAAAGCGCGTTCTTTTGCCGAAGTTTGGATAAATGTTAAGCCGAGCTTGTCAGTAAACAACAAATATACCGAAATCTGCAAATCCGTTTGCCGAGATTTCGAACAGTGTGTTAGCTTTTACTGAAACTCGGTGAAACACTTGTCATTTAATGTCTCTTGTCGAATGTGCAAAACACAACGTAGCCATTGCTGATGGAGCGGGAAAATAATATATATTGGATGAAGGTAAAAGATTCTTATATTTCTTGAAAAGATAAGTGAAATAAAAAACTCTGCTGTTCATATATACTTATAAAAAACTTCTTATTTCCAGGTAGATGCGTTGAGGAGCACTGGAAATAATTGTCTTTATCCGTGATGTTTTCTTTTGAGGTTTGCTTTGCTTTTTTGTGCACTGCATTAAAATGGACATTGATAAAACACTCCCTTTCTCCAATCTTAGCTTTTGTGATAATTATTTCATACAATAATGAAGAAACTCTTTCTACGTTCGATTACTGATGACTCGGCAATTCATTATTCGATCATAATCGCTTTTGCCGAGCTATTAACAACAAAATTACTGCTGAGAAGTTCGGCAATAATTGACAGTTAACAAATTCGATATTGCCGAGATTCTCAGTAATTATTATTTTACCGAGATGATTACCGATCTCTCGGCTTTGCAAATCTCGGCATTTTTTTTGCCGAGATTCAGCAATAAATATATTTATGTGTGTAGGTAGAAACATATAAAATTCACCAGTAAAACTAATCCAACGGGGCTCCAACTCCTCATATTGAAAATGGCTCAACAGGTCCATTGTCTGGCGGGTTTGTTGGACGAAAACAAATGGCGCCCGGTTTGATTGTCTGTTTCAAAATCGGTAAACGGAAGCCCCGTATCGGCCTCGCATTGGACGATTCGTTGGATATTTATTTTCATCGGGCCAACGGTTCAACGTTTTGGACCAACGGAGGACTTCCATAGGACTTTTTTTTAAACAGGGAGGTTGCTGTCAGATGAAGCGTTTCAAAACTTTTCGACGATCTGACAGCTGTTTAACCTAGATTTGCTTTGGACTTCCGTTGGATTTTTTTTTTCTCAGAGGGCAATTACGTATTATTCCACACATTAGAATCGTGTACAAATTCTGGCAATACACCACATCATGGCCACTAAAAAGTCAACAGAAGGGCTTCAAAATGGTCCAATATTAGTTTCGTACGGTCGGTCTAACGTACAATAAATCGTTCAACATGGGACCGACAGGCTTTCGCCTTCCGTGGAACAACTTTCTGGTTTCCGGTTTCCAATCTGAAAGCTCCAACCACGGTTCTGAATGTTTTGAAACTCTCAACATATAACATTTGGAGTTCTATCTTCGCATTTCTCATCCGTTACGATTGCCAGCATATTGCGCCAGTGACGTGCGCGAGAGACAATGACGCAAAAAAAAATTGCTGTCAGTTTGAAAACCGTTTCTCTCATGAACGGAAAATCGTTCATGCGAACGTTTGAGCGGCGAAAAAATTGCTTCTCGATGCCGAAAGGATGGTTCATTGTTGCATCAGATTTTTCCGTTCGATACACAGTAATGCAAGTGCATTACTGCTGCATGAATGATTTGCCATGGTTACCACAAAGGCATAGGTTCCTTTTTGCAAGAGGAAGGAAGCTTCTTTATCATGCACGTCAAGAGCAATGAAGCATGTTGATTTGATATTCCGGTTTGAGTCATCGTTATATCCATCACTGCTGTATCCGAGTGGTTTTTATAATCATTCCTGTATAATTATAAGAAGCATCTAAGTAGTTCAACAAAGAGCGAGCTCGATGACTGAGGCTGCATGAATAGAATGCATTTAATAAAGTGAAATCGTTCGAATTTGGTTGAAATTTAAGATTGATGCCAAACCTAACTCAGTTTCCATTAAACTAAAAATCTAGTCATTTTCGAACCTTATGATATTGGGCTTGCTCACACCCCCGTTGCTAAGCGCGAAACCAACACAGTTTCGTAAAAAGTGTTTGCTTGATGAGTTTCAGTTTTCAATTTATTTTCATTGGAGCTGGAAAAATGATTTTTCAATCGGAAATATATACACTGAGTACTACATTCTCTGCAAATAAATTCGGTGAAATAACTTACGGAAAAGTGACCCATTCGGCGGAACCGCTTTAGTTGAATGATGCCACGACAGAAGCAATTAAAAAAAAAATCAACGTGAACATTTTAAACGATAGTAAAAACGTATCACTGATTTTTTTCGCTTACTTTTCCTTTCGTTTATTTCTGCGTTATTATAAAAATGATCGTTAACAATTTGATAGCCGCAAAAAATAAACCGCTGATTGAACAGCAGAAACAATTGATTCACAATGACATGAAGTACAATACAACTTATTCTATTTTAATCACAAAAATAACTTTTTAAACACAATCAATTGTTTAAACTGTTAATGTATTTTCTGAATTCTCAACTATATGTGAACTGTACATTTAATTGTTTTCCGAAAACAAATGTATTGGAGAATTTGAGATTTTTCATTGTTATGAAATTAAACCCCCTAGATATTTTATTGCAAAAAATGCTAGTGATAAATATGACAACCCTCAGAAGGAATCAAGTATTGAAACTTTATCAGGTGGTAAATGTAATTAAATGGCTAGTTTATTTTGTTAGTTACCTAATTAAATCCAGAAAATACTCGGTTCTGCGAAGGAGACGATTTACAGCGCGCATACAAAAAAGTTTTGACGTTTAGAAATTTTTTTAAGAAGGTTCATTCTAGAAAAAAAAGTGCAAACAAGGTTTATTCTGATGAAAATGTCTTTAACTATATGGTCTTAACATAATTCAATTTTGATCAAGAATACGCCCTAATGAAAAATCAACCGAGATATATGAAAAACACAGAGATTTTTTTTATCATAATTTCTAAAGTTCATCTATAAATTGTGTATAAGCATACGCATGAAAAAACTCTTGATTCGAGATGAATAATGTCAGCCCAGGATATTTCTAGTATTTCTATTTTAGAACTGTTAATATAATGAATTACTAGTAGTATCTGTGTATGTTACAATTTCCAAATATTTGTGACAAACAAGTAAATAAATTTCAAAGTAGTGATATTTGAGGGATTTTTTTCCTTTGAAATCTGATTACAGGATAGATTTTAAAAGCATATTTGATTTTGATAACGTTTTAAGTCATTCTATCATCGAGTGACTCAACGGACAGAAAACAATAATGAACATCAAAGGCTTGCTATGATAACTGCGAGTTTGTTTACACTGTCAGTGAAAGTGTCAATGTGGCAAACGGAAGATCCAGACTTGTAGTAGTAAGCGGCGACTATCGCACATTTTCGTTATCTTCTTCGGTGTCTGCTACGCAAACTGTGCAAATATTTTCTTCCGGCGATTGTCAGATTTCGGTACAATGTCCCACAAATTGGCTCAACATGAGACATGTGTTAGATCAACATTGAACGAATTTCAGACCCAATCATAATAGGCGGCTCTTACACGAGTCAATTACCAACTGTCACTATTTTGACAATACTACGAAAAAAGACCATTCCAAGTGTGCATTCAAATGGGCCTGACGTGTGGATGAAAGTCACGTGCAAGGATCGTTATAAGAATCTCATTTTTTTTTAATTTTGCCTTTTTCTTTATGGCCTTTCATTTTGATCTCAATGCTGTCAGTTCCACTCTTTCTCTGGTGGTAGTTTCGCGTAGTCGCACTCGTGAGAAATTAACCTACCACGGATGAACAGCACAGAGAAGAGAGCAAAACACGTGTTCTATGCAAGCTCTTCGGTGGTTCATTTATGTTATTTCACGTCCAACATCGGGTCATGTTTTGCGTTCGACGTTGATGTGGCATTCATGCTAGATATACAGGTTCGGTTCAGTTTTCCTACGTTCGTTCGTTCATTGACCACGTCGCCATCGGTTGGAGCTCGCCACTATTCTCGTTGCCTTAAATAGCACTTCTGCGCACTTGCATCGTCACCCGTGGCTTTTTCTCAAGCGAAATTGTAACAAAAATCTGCCAAATTGTGATAGTTTCTAACGCGAGCTAAGGAGCCTACAGCGGATCGAGGAAATCGAAACAGTAGCGAGTGAAAATCAAATCCCCGTTAACCTTGGTAAAGGTCCACATCCGCGAATCACTCTAGTGCTGTTCCCGTAATTGCAATTGTAGTGAAAAAATAAACAACTTGTGTATTTATTATTACTTATCGTCGTGGCTTGCTGTGGTGGTTGCTGTTGACGGGAAGGCGGCAGAGTAAACTATTTTGGCAGGCAACAGAACGAGAAATAGGCAGCGTAAGTGTCATCAATGTTTTGCAACTGTGACCTTGAGCGAGCGGGCATGTGGGCGTACGATTTAACCTAGTTTTGTGTTTCGGGAACGAGAGGCATCGAGCGGAGGATGACACCTGCGAATGTGTGAAATGCGAGGTCAATCAACATCAATCAACGGCCTTATCTGTAGAATGATTATTGCAAACCCTCTCGAGAGTAAATGCCGGGCGGTATTAGCTCGAATGCAATAGGTAGAGTTCATTCCATGATGATTAGAATAAACTCCTACATGCCCGAATGCGGCATCGAATAAGGGAGAGTCGATTGTTGTTGATTTCACCCTTGGGTGAAGGAAATTTGTCATTCAGTGCAGCTGGCTTTTGTTGGCTAGTCAATCATTTGCTCACACTATCTCGCCAGAAATGGAAAACGCGAAAATTTTCCGATGTAGCCAGTCCAATTATAAACTATTCCGTCAGTTGTCATCCGAACAACCAACTGTCGACAGCAGGCTGACAGAGTCACGTAGTAGGCTGCGTGAAAAAATTCGCATTCGCCCCAGGGTTGGTGAGGCCTGGCTTCTGTTTTTTTTTCTACGGCAACGCACTGCCGTCTCAGGTCAATAAACAAGCGCGTATGTTTAAACGCACACAAACGAACGGCCACGCGCACGGCTTTGTCCGTGAATCACGTCGTGCTCGCATGATGATAAATCGTACACAGACGAACGCACGGGCGCAGTCTAACACACACCGGTAAAGCAGCCTACACTGTAGTACTAATTTCTCCGTTTTTTTTTTGCAGAATATGAGACCAGCAGCATCTAGTACTCAACGAGATTCGCAACGAGTAGCAGTACCGAAGATCGCAGCAGCCACCAGCCAAGTTCCGGAAAACCAACGATTCTATGCCCGTACTATCCCGAAGGCTCCTTCGATCCAACTAATGACAACCGGCAAGAGTCACTTCAACCATCAAAGTCGTCATTTTCCGTTCCGTTTGGTACCGCAAAAATACAAATTGCTGCATAGCAATCGGCACCGGAAGTGTGAAGCTGTTGAACAAAGGACCTTTCTGATCATATTATTTTTTTTTGTTAACTTGAAGAATACATTCCTTGTGAAGTGTGCAAAAATTGCGCGTTGACCCCATTTAGGTGATTTTGTTATTGTTTCGGATTATTTGCGTCAAAACAAAATACACTGAAACGCGCACGTGTAGAAGAGGTAGTGTTGTGTAGTGATTGGGCGCGAGTGGAAACAAATCCCGGCGATTAGTTTGTTTAGTATTGCAAGTGGTAAATATTGTATATTGAATTAGAGGTGTTGCAACCTGCTGTGCAAGTGTATTTTCGTACTACCGACGACCGAACACGTCCTGAGATAATGGCCGCAGTAGATAGCAGAAGTGACCGCCGTCCGAACACCGGCGAACCATCCGTATGGATCTTCGGCTACGGTAGTCTCTGCTGGTATCCGGGATTCGAGTACGACAAATGCATCACGGGTTACATTCGAGGCTACGTGCGCCGCTTTTGGCAGGGTAATACGACCCACCGGGGAACCAAAGACAAGGTAAGTCACTTTGCCATGTTGGTTAGTAAGCCCAGAAACTGCAGCCAGTAACGGCTTCCCACAAGATCTCGAGTTACACACAAAGTTGCATGCAAAATAAACCAATAACTACGGGTTTCTTGTGGATGAACGGTGCGCGGTGGGATGGTAGGAATGTGTCGTGTTGCATTGGAGTACATGGGTATAAAAGCAAACACATCTACTACTACGACTACGTTTTGGCAGCCTGCTCAGATCGAAGAAAAAAAAAACAATGGTTTTGACTGATATGCTGGACAAAGAAGAAGGATTGCGAGACAAACAGTCGAAGATTGCTTGGATCCTGTTACAATTCTTTTGACAGACAAACTTTATGTTTTGTGTCGATGCCGATTTTATTTTTGTGGTGTGTGAACGGCATTCTCTTTTCGTTTTTTTTCTTGTTTGGGTTGATAAAACCTACGACTCTACTGAACTTTGAATGTCTCACATCTTACATAAGAATATCGTATAATAAACGAATTTTCTGTTTGCTATCTGTTTGGGACACGTGCGAAAAAGATCGGTTACGCTAGTTGGTATATGAGTTAAACCTGTTTTCGACGATGAAATGTTTTGGTAGAAGCGTGCCGATTGTTATTCAGAATATAATTTAAATAACTAAACTCACGAAATCGTATCCAAAGCAGAGTAACCATATTCACAGATTTTTTGATAAAATCTGTGTCACAGAACACAGATTTTATCAAAATTCACAGATTTCTACATATTTTTATGAATATTTCATAAAAATGGCAGATTTTCGATTATGATCGAAAATATGCAACACAGATTTTTCAAGTTGAAAATAGATTTGCAAATGGCAACTCTGATCCAAAGCCGTAAACCAGGCACGTATCCAGAGAAGGGGGAGGGGTCCCTTTCCGAAATCGGATAATTTCATCGGTTTGTTTGATACATAATATTTATACATTCGTTTGACCACTACTTATGGTACTTCCGGAACCGGAGTCTGAGAAACGATATAGCCAAAACAACTTAGTTTGGCCATCAACTAATAGTTTCTCAGAATTTTCAAATGTTTGCATAGTCACCATAATATACTTCCGGAACTGTAAATCCATATAAATTTTCATAGTAATCTACGGGATCATGCATTTGAATCGAAGTTTGTGAAAACCGATCGAAAAATCGAAGTAAAGTAATTTTCTGCTAATTAGAAGATTTTATCAACTTTTTTGCTTCTTTTTCAATCAAATTTTTTGTGCTTACCACCGTGTAACTTCAGACCCGGAAATCGGATCTGAATGAAATTCAGGATATTTATATATATATATATATATATATATATATATATATATATATATATATATATATATATATATATATATATATATATATATATATATATATATATATATATATATATATATATATGGATCTTAAGCCCCTTCATTTGATACTAAGTTCGTGAACATCGGTTCCGCCGTTTCTGAGAAAAAGTATTGCACTTATTTTCACTTTTAAAATCTAATAACCGTGTAATTCCGTAACCGGATGTCGGAGCCGGATGAAATTCTGGAATGTTATACCAAACCACAAGACCTTTCAATTGAATTTAAGTTTGTTCAAAAGCGGTCAAGCATTCTATGAGAAAAGTGAATGCACAAAAATCGGTTTCCTTAGTGATTGCATACCCTATTTTCTTTATAAAAAGGTTTTCGTTCTTTAAAATACATTTTGGGAGGCAAGAGCTGCATAAATATCATGGGACTAGTGCTCCTGCAGATTAGACCGTAAATAGTGGTTTCACTAGAAGCCCAACAGTGACAGGCCTTCCATTGCGATTACAAAAATCAATGTCGAAATTAAAGGAAATGACACTGGATGACCGAAAAGTGCCACAAAAAGTGTTACTGAGTTAACATCAAGATTCTGCGAATGAGAAAGATGTCCTGCCGCTGGATGCCGTTCTTGCACGGAAAGACCGAAATCAGCATTTTGGCGAAAAAATTAGTTGATTTTCTGATTTCAGTTAGTTATTTTATGAGACAACTAAAAAATCTTACTTTTGCTAATTTAGATTTTCTAATTCTAGTTCCGTTAATAATAATAAAATATTTGTTGAAATGGCTATTTTACCTTTTTTTATATATAAAAAATAGGTATAGAATTCGCTCAAACCTTAGAAAAATTTTCCGAGGTCCGGAGGGCCGAATGTCATATACCAATCGATTCAGCTCGACGAACTGAACAAATGTCCGTGTGTGTGTGTTTATGTGTGTTGCCAACTAAGAGGTCGAGATCTCAGAGATGGCTGGACCGATTTTGATCAAACTAGTCGCAAATGAAAGGTCTCCCCGTCACCCAGAACGCTGTGAGATCGGATGTTTACTTTTTGAGTTATACGAAGTTTTATGTCAAAATTTTTAGTTTTTTGACAGTATCTGTCACACTTGACCTTGAAAACAGAATATGTTTCTAGACTTAGATTCCACACTGTAATAGCTATCCAACAAGCCATAGATTGTTAAAATCCGTCCATTTTCAACATAGATATTGACATTTTTTCTGTAAGCGACTTTTCCCCCTATTCCACCAGTGGGAGTTTTGAACGCTGTATGACAAAGCAATGCTTGGGAGCAACGTGAAACACGATTTTTTAATACTGTTGTCTGTTACACTAAATTGTTTCTAAGTACCAAAAAGACTGTGTAGAGCATCCTTTTTCATGACAATTTGCCTCGGACCGATTTTAGCACGGTTCGTTTTTGGCAACATAATCGTTCGAATATGGCATGTGTAAACCAGATGATATCAGCATTTTCGAGTTGAAAGTAATATAATAATTATATTGATTTAAACTACTTACAGCAATAAATGCTGGAAGAACATGACTCCCATATACCATACGACTCAGTTCGTCGAGATCAGCAAATGCGTGTGTGACAAATAATTTCACTCAATTCTCTCGGAGATGGCTAAACCGTTTTCTACAAACTCAGATTCATATGAAAAGTCGTATACTCCCAAACAAGGTTCCTGAATTACGCTTGGATCCGACTTCTGATTGCGGAACCACAGGATGATAAGTGAATCAAAATTAGAATAATGTAATTAATTTATTTCGTAGATGGCTGAACCGATCTAGGATTCAAATGAAATCTAAGAATCATCTATGATTCAAATGAGAGGTCTTAAAATCCTATAAAACATCTTACTTTTTAGTAAGATCCGACTTTTGGTTTAGGAGGTACGGGGTGATTAGTATAAAAATGTCCATTTCACATAAATTAATCAGGTTTGTCGGGTTTGCAAATTTGGATAGTCGATTACCAAATAAATTTATTTCAGTTTAAGCGGTATTCGTTTTTTGATTCGGAATGTATCCCCAAATTTTAATTCGCACTACAATTTCTCGAAGATGTCTACACACTACTCAGGTGAATTAAACTGATTTCGGCTACACCGATTTTAGAATTCCGGTTCCAGTATCGAATCGTTTCTCAAATCTCAATCATTTTCTCAAAAAAGCCCAAATCGAACTTCAAAAACAAAAATTCAAATTACAGGACTTAAGGTCCCATACAAAATTGGTGAATTTTATCCGATTCTGGAATTACAGATGAAGAGTTTTTAAAATGCATACTGATATAGAAGATGTAAATTGTTTGGCGTAATAATTTATGGCCATTCGAATCATTTTGAATTATGCTAGTTCCTGAATACCGGCTCTGGAAGTACCATTAATAATGACGAAAAACTCTAAAGTGGAACTTACTTCGACATCTCAAGGAATGTTTAATCGATTATCACTCTTTTAGATTCAAATTTGATACGATTTGCAGTTTCGACATTACAGAGTAATGAGTGATTAAAATCTCAATTTGCCGTTTAAAACGACGATAATTAAAATAATGTCATGAGAACTAAAACACCGAAGAATATTCATGCAAAAAACACATGCGGATTGATAAAAAAAGGTATCATCTCACTGCTAGGTGGATTAATCACGTTTTTTTAGTTGAATTCACCCATTCAACGTGCTGTCATTTTTTAGCTAAGGCACACTTCATATCCATTCAACTAATTTTTTGTGAAAAGAGCAAAGTAAAAAATAGATTACTTTCCTTAAAGCATCTTGCTTCACTCCATCCTTGTCCAATCCAAAATATGTGACTATTTCGTCAAATTTCCAATTACTTGCATTCATGCACAAAACAAAAGCAACTATAATGACACACCTAGAGGTAGATACATAAAGAATCATCACATAGATGCGTTTTTGCCTTTCTCATATAGAAAGGCTATGCAATCACTGTGAAAATCGATTTTTTAACCGAGGCCCGGAGGGCCGAATGTCATATACCATTCGACTCAGCTCGACGAACTGAGCAAATGTCTGTGTGTGTGTGTGTGTGCGTCCGTGTGTGTGTATGTGTGTGTGTATGTAACAAAAATATGCACTCACTTTTCTCAGAGATGGCCAAACCGATTTTCACAAACAAAGATTCAAATGAAAGGTCTCATAGTCCCATAGCCTGCTATTGAATTTCATTCCGATCCGACTTCCGGTTCCGGAGATATAGGATGATATGTACCAAAAAAGTGAAAAAAATATGCACTCACTTTTTTCAGAGATGGCTGAACCGATTTTCACAAACTAAGATTCAAATAAAAGGTATTATGGTCCCATAGCTTGCTATTGAATTTCATTTGAAATTTGAGAAAAAGTTTACACTCAATAATCTCTGGAACAACTCAACCGATTTTCGCAAACTAAGATTCAAATGAAAGGTCTTATAATATCCTAAAAATTTGTGGAACATTTTATCTGGATCCGACTTCCGGTTCCGGAACTAAAGCGTGATAAGTCGAAAATTACCAATTTTATAAGTATTTTTTCACGAACGATGGCTAAAAACAGGTACAAATCCCTTAAAACTGCCTGATAAACTATTCTAGTTTGCAGAGTTTGTTAGTTTGTGGGCATGAAAACTTAATTCGGCACTACTGGTCCCCTCTTTTCCTGTTCCGAGAGCACCGAAAGTGGAGAAGAAAAACTCCTAAAACTAAATTCACTTCGATTTCTCTGCGATGCTTGAACCGATTTTCACAAATCTTGATTTGAATTGAAGTTCATACTGTCTTTAAACCTACTGTGAAATTTCATCTGGATCCGACTACCGGTTCCGCAGTTACAGGGCGATGAGTGTCAAAGTTTTCAAATCGCCATATAGAGTGACAATATGTACAACACCGAAAGAAGAAGAAAACACAAAACGAACAAGGCGTGCTTACGTACACGTTGTGTAGTGATGTCAATAATAATAATAACAATCCTACTACATGTTTCATGATGCTGATTCATTCTGTTTAGCACGCAGTAGTAACAGAAACGCATGTTCGTTTCGTTAGATTTAGTTTAATTGGTTTAAACGAAATAGAGCATGAGATAGTAAGTATAAGTTTAACTACGTTAAAAACTGTTCCAATTTGTAGGTCATATTTGTTGGTAGCAAACGAACCAATTTCGGCTATTCCGTTCGTCTGAATCCGGTTTCGGGAGAATTGGAAATTGTGATTAGAACCTGCAAAAAGGATCTCACTCACTTTTCTTGGAGATGGCCGAATAGATTTTCACAAACTTATAGGTTCAAAAGAAAAGTCTTACAGTTTCATACTTAATTTGTTGTGGATACTACTTTCGGTTCCGGAACTACAGGTTAAACAGGATTTATAGAGTTTGTGAGATTAGATCCGAACAAATTATCCTATTCCTATTCAATAAACAGTTGTTTTTGCGAATTTCACGGTTATATTCATGATGCAATGAGTAATATGAGAAAGGCATCATTACACCACTAGGTGGATTAAAACAGGTTTTTTCTTATTTGTGTGCCCCTCCCGAAACGAAATCCTGGGTACGGGCCTGCCGACCACTGTTGTGTTTGATATTATTTTTACTCGAGATATAAGTTTCAAGTACACTAATTCTACTGTTGCTACTAACCGAGACTCCTCTGGTTTTCAATGACCAGCAGTGAGATTTAATTTAGCTCTTGTTCGGATTAATACATTTCTTTATAAACCAATTGAAGAAGAGTTCTCGGTATTGCAATGGATATTCGACTGAAGAATGCTGCGTTTGTTTTGCTACGATGAGGAGTTTCAGGAAGTACACAAAGAATTATAATAACCTATCAATCGACTATTTTTTATCTGTTTTGTTGACGTAGGACTACATCTTTGTTTTCGTTATAAGGGCGCCGATGCAAGGCACAAAAAAGTAACACCGAACAAACAGTGGTCGACCAATTATAAACAGATTTTGGATATCATTGCATCTACTGCTTCGAAATATTTCTACGCATCGATTTTAGTAGATGAAACTACACAGCAAAAAATTATGAAATTGACAGATGACGCAAATCTACATATAACACAATTCATAGAACGTACTCCGCGAAACGACTGAATTTTACAAGAGTGATATAAATATACGCCTGTATGTCAAGCAAACGTGTGAATTCACACGTTGAGTGTTAGAATTAGTGTTGAACCAATTTGCAGTCTGTGCGGTTCGTTGTGTTCGCGTCATACAAAAAGCAATGATTTACATCGGAATTGTGCTTCCGTATTTGAGAAAAAATTCTTCAACTATGTTAGAAATCGAATAAATTTTGCGGTTTAAGTAACTTCAACCAACGTCCAAGAAACTAGTTATGATTTTCTTTGAATGAAATAAATAATTTAGCTGCAAAATAATCAACCAAGAAACAATCCGAAATTTGTATGTTATATATTTGTCTTCGTATTGAACCGTTTTATTCTTTGAAAAGATTTCTTCTATTTGGTACTGCATAAGGCATGGCTATTGTGAATATTTGTTCATGAAATAATAATTTATTCCTACACACTTAAATCGAATTTTCGATCTCAACTGTTGATTTTTCCAGCGAAAATAATATTTCACTTTAGCAGTATCTGGGAGAACTACTGACACCAAATCTATCTTAGTAGATTGAAAATATTTTGTAGTTCGGCTATTGAAATTTCCACCCTAACCAAATAATAATGTGTGATATCTGAAGATTGATTATTGTATTATTTGAATCAATAATTAGATTGGATTAATGAATACTTTGTTTGAAATTCTGAATATTATTGGAAGATGTGTAATCAGTCAAATGTGACTTTGATCAGTTAGGACTATCCCGATCGATCGATTGTAGAAGGGTTTCCCACCGAAGAGAAACAAGTTGGGCCGTTTGGAAATAAAGCTAAAAAATAACCAGTAGAGAATTAGTTAGGAAATAGCCGTCCATTCCGGTTTCGTTATCAATTATTCCAAATTACGGAAAAATCTGATCGATGTATTGTGGGTTTTTGGAAATCACTTCAAGGAATTCATTTTCTCACCAACGCATTGAAATGGCGCAGCAATAGAAAGGATTCCATTAATGTTTTCTATTTCGAAGGGAAGATTTGATGTTGATTTGACTTTGGACAAAAATAACTGTTCCATCGCTTGAATCGTTAAACTACCTGAATTCTGTATAAAATGTTCAAAACGACGTATGTAACAATGAGAGATTCTCTTTGTTTACTTTCTCTTTCGATTATAACGGCACTCTTAGCAATCCTTCTCTCCAATTATTTACCGATAATAATAACTAAAGCTATCATCTTTTAATCTGCTTTGGAGAAATTACCGAAAAAAGCAAGAATCTTTTGCAATAATCGAAAGAGAAAGTAAACAAAGAAAATCTCTCAATGTTACATACGTCGTTTTGAACATTTTATACAGAATTGTGGTTGCTTTCCAATTTTTCATTTGGTTTTAGCTATGGTTCGGTCACAGTTTGCAATTAACGTGTTGATAATTTCGGCTTTAAAGATCGAATATTCCAATTCAAAACATTCAAATGATTATTTAAACCCATTCATTAGAATATTGTTAACAAATTGCCGCCCAACTTCGAAGAGGAACGAAGTCGTGTTTTCCTGTAATAATAGTTCTAGGTGAAAAATCATTTTACATTGATTTGTGTTGCTCAAGTCAATGTCATTGAAGTTTTTAGCGTGTCAGAGTGCAGAGCTAAACATTTGATTTGGACGTGGGTGGTTTCAACACAAATGCAAAACAACGCTGTATTGATTTTTTTTTGTCGTGAATACGACTTACTTTACTATGGGGTGCCTTTTCAAAATTAGCCATATGGAAGAATGGGCAGAACTTAATCGTGAATATCTCGACTTGTATTAAAGGCAGCAACATAATTCTTTCACTATTTCATCAAAAATATAATCAGGAATTTAGGATAATATTTTGAACAGTGTGAGATAACCACGAACAACTCAAATATTAAGTTTTCTCAAATTTTGAAAACAACGCGGAAAACTCTGTTCTTTTGCTTGGGTTTTTCGCGCAAGGACGACGATTTTGAGGTAGTCAGGCACATATCTTCAACTGCCTGCGTATAAAAGGGGAGCCGTCTTCGAAATTCGATCATTCTAGTGTTAGCATTCGTAAAGTGAACACGGTTAGAATTCTCCTACAGTTACAAAGAGTTAAACGCGCTGAGAATGGGTGGCAAGAGAAAGAAAAAGTCTCTCTCCCACAAAATCGCATATCAGCCCTTTGTTAAAAAAGGGAAAGCGTGGCAGCACCTCCAGCGGTGCTGATGCCTTCGATAATTCAAGTGACAATCGTAAGCAAAATAATGTTTACGATATACTGCCAGAAGTCGACGATTGTGATGATCAGTACTCCGTACACACATCGGGTACGCCGATAAATCCTGATTTCTCCGACAAACCCGAAAATGTTACCGTACAGGCAAAAATAAAATTGCCCCCACTGGTGGTGAAAACCGTTCCCCTCCCGAAACTGCAACGTGTAATGCAAGCTATCAACATATTAGTAGCTTACCAGCTCACCAGCATGGGAACGAAGCTTATCATATCAACGCAGAAAGATTTTGACAAGGCGAGAACCTATCTGGCTAAGACAGGAGCTGAATTTTACACCCACGACATTGCAGCAGCTAAACCATTCAAGGCAGTGATTCGAGGTCTACCAGCGATGGAAACTAACGATATCTTGAGTGAATTAAGTGAAGTCTACAAATTGAAGCCGATTGCTGTTTTTCCGATAACAAGAAGGAATCAAACAGCAAAATATCGAGACTGCTTGTACCTCGTACATTTCCAAAAGGGTAGTGTCACCCTCGGCGGGCTGAAGGCTATTCGTTCGCTCGGCCATATCATAGTGCAATGGGAGGCGTACAGAGGCCCAAATCGTAGTGTTACACAGTGCATGCGGTGCCTAAATTTTGGTCATGGTACCCGCAACTGTAATATGAAACCAAAGTGCAACAATTGTTCCCAGGAGCACCTAACAGCGAACTGCGAAATCGACGGTGCATGTCAATACAAATGTGCTAACTGTGCCGGCAATCATCAAACTACGGATAAACAGTGTCCCAAACGTGAAGAGTACCGGAAAATTCGGGCACAAGCAACCATCAGAAACCAACAGACAAAAAAGAAAAGAGATATTCTCATCGATCCGGAAATGTTTCCCGAGCTTCCGCCTCCATCGAATAACAGAAAAGGCCCTAGTCAACACGATCATTTTACACCGATTCCCCCCGGTTTTAAATGGAATCAACAGAATCAACCGTTTCCGGATCCGAATACAAACGGTCCACATCCTGAAATGGGATCAGCTGCCACTTCAATTTCAAACACTGTTGCACAACTGGCTGCGATGGTGGCTGAAATGCAAAAAATGATGATGCACATGATGCAAATGTTCATGAGCTTCAGCATTCACCGCCCAAATCCTTAACTGGAATGCCCGCTCGATAGCGGCGAAAAAGCTGGAAATTATCGAATTTCTACAAACAAACCGAATAGATATAGCAGTCTTTACCGAAACCCATCTCCAACCCTCAGTGAACTTCTCTCTACCTCATCACTTTCTCTGCCGTTTGGACCGACCGGGAGCACGGCATGGTGGTGTAGCTATTGCCATCCGCAAGGGGCTTGAATATAGGACTCTTCCAGACTACCGACTATCGATAATCGAAGCTGTTGGCATCGAGTTGAAGACACCCGAAGGACCTATCGAAGTGATAGCAGCATACTGCCCAAGACAGTGCAAAAAAAGTGGATGGCTCTGCAATGCGACTGAGAAACGAGATCCAGAAGCTAACCAGGAGACAAGGAAAATTCCTCCTTATTGGTGATCTAAACGCCCGCCATCCGCTATGGGGAAACGCAAGAAACAACTGCAACGGTGTCGTGATGGCAAATGATCTTCAGGCTGGTCACTACACAGTGCTTTACCCAGGTTCACCAACATACTACTCACCGACCGGACAAGGCACCATACTGGATATTGTACTAACCAATATGGTGGAAAACTGTTCAACCTCCTCCGTGATAGCTGAATTATCATCCGACCATCTACCGGTGGTATTTCAGTTAGAAAGCGAAATCAACACGCGCCAACAGGCTTGCAGGCGCAACTATCATCAAGTGAACTGGCCTCTTCTACAACGTTTTGTCGAAGATAAACTTCCGGATAACCGTCCGCTGGTGTCTACAGCCAACATTGACAATGTTCTCCAGCACCTGACCAACACCATCATCGAAGCGGAATCAACGCACGTTCCAGCAAGATCAGTAGTAGGTGAGTTTCTTCAAGTTGATGAACACACTAAAAAAATTATATCTTTGCGAAATTGTGTAAGACGACAATTCCAAAGAACAAAAAATTTACTCAGAAAAGTGCTGTATAAAAAACTGAACAGAATTATTGCTGCTAGGGTTAAAAAACTTCACAACATTAAGTTCAGTAATGACATAAAAAACTTACCTAACTACTCCAGGCCCTTCTGGCGACTTACCAAAGTGCTAAAAAACAAACCAAAACCTATTCCCCCACTGAAAGATACTAATGGTTTATATATTACTGCCACCGAAAAAGCAAATCTGATATCTGAACAGTTCCTTGCATCGCACAATCTGGGTCGAGATATCATCAGTGAAATGGAAGAGCCAGTCGCGTTTAGCATCAATCAGCTTTCCAACACCCCAATTGATCCATTAAGTGTCAAAAAAGTCTCACTGAATGAGTTGAAAAACTTTATTAAGACCAGCCGTAATATGAAAGCTCCCGGTTTTGATGGAGTTTTCAATATTGTTCTCAAGAATCTCGGACCAAAAACTTTTAACCTTTTGATCAATATGTTCAACCGCTGTCTGGAAATTGGTTATTTTCCATCCATGTGGAAACTCTCCAAAGTAATTCCCATTCTTAAGCCGGGCAAAGATCCCACCAACCCATCAAGCTATAGACCAATAAGCTTACTTTCCTCTATAAGCAAATTGTTCGAAAGAGTCATTTATACGAGACTTCTTGAGCACACCAACGAGAATAATATCCTCCTAGACTCTCAGTTTGGATTCAGGCGAGGTCATTCAACTGTCCATCAGCTCCAGAGAGTTCTAAAATTAATTAAACGATCCAAAGAACTAGCTAAAACTACGGTGATGGCGTTCCTTGATATCGAAAAGGCATTCGACAACGTCTGGCATGAAGGCTTGACTTACAATCTTCTCCAGCAAAACTGTCCGATTTATTTAACCAAAATTATTACCAACTATCTTCAAGATAGGACATCACAGGTATGCCTATCGAAAGTCTGTTCGAATCCGTACAATATTCCGGCGGGTGTACCGCAAGGTAGTATCTTGGGTCCACTACTTTATAATCTATACACTTCAGACATTCCACCTCTACCAGCTGAAGGAACTCTCTCGTTATTTGCGGACGATTCCGCTATCAGTTATACCGGACGGTACATAAAAACACTGGTTAAAAAACTGCAAAACGGTCTCAATGCATACACCTCGTATCTGAACAAATGGAAAATTCGGGTCAATGCGGCCAAAACGCAAATAATCGTATTTCCTCACCGAAATACTGACCGTCTTAAACCAAGCACAAACATTCAGGTGATGGAAACCGAAGTGGAATGGTCCGCAATTGCTCGTTATCTTGGCCTTTTAATGGACAGTAAGCTACTCTTCCGAGCTCACATAGATGATCGAGTGGTCAAAAGTACTGTCATGCTGCGAAAGCTATATCCGATAATAAACCGTAAGTCTAAAATGTCTAAAACCAATAAATTGACTGTCTACAAGCAAGTCGTTCTGCCCGTGCTGGAGTACTCCTCTCCGGTATGGAAAGACTGTGCACTTACGCATCGAAGAAAGCTCCAAATAGTACAAAATAAATTCCTGAGAATGATACTAAATCTTCCAAGACGAACAAGAATATCTCGTATCCATCAACTGGCAAATCTCGACCCGATTCAAACCAGAATAAATAACAATGCAACGAAGCATATGAACAAAGCATTAATGTCAGAATGGCAAACTATACGAAGTATTTATTCGTAATTTTGTAAATATTGTAAATATTGTAAATAAAATTAGAGTTAGGAAAATTAGGTATTAGGATAATTTAGGCTTAAGGATAACCAGAAACAAAACAAAATTCTTGTTGATAATCAAATATGCTGCAAATGCAAAACAATTCAAACAGATTAAAACTACTTAACAAAACAGAAATACGAAGTTTGAAAAGCAATAAGCTGTATCACTTACTCTGTAAAGAAAACGATTGTAAACCAAAAACGAATACAAATAAATTTGAATTTATCATCATCATCATCATCAAATTCGATCATTTCTTCTTGTGCGTTGGATGCAAGCAGACGTCGTGGGACCAGCAGCTTCGGAGAGTGCACCTTCTGCGTGGTTAAAAACCTCAAACGCTCAGGTCGCAACTCTCATTTAGACTTCAGTCGTCAGGTGGAGCAGTCGTCGATGAAAGCAGACCTTTTGCGTGGTAAAAAACCTCAAAAGCTTAGGTCGTGCTTTCATTTGGACTTCAATCGTCAGGAGCAGCGGTCGTCAATAAAAAAGAGCAGATATTTTGCGTTGTGCCAAACCTTAAACGCTTAGGTCGTGCTCTCATTTGAACTCCAATCGTCAGGTGGAGCAGTCGTCGATGAAAGCAGACCTTTTGCGTGGTGCCAAACCTCAAACGCTCAGGTCGAAGTTCTCATTTGCCTTCCGGTCGTCAAGGCGAGAAGACGCATTAAACCAGTTTCGCATCGTTTGGCACTGCGTGCGGATGTGTCGGTTTGTACGCAAAGCTAGTTTCAATTTAAGCAAGAACAATTGCATCAGCTACTGGTGCTTTGCATTGGAGAGAAAGAAAACAAGAAACGAAAAGTGGACAACATTATATAAAATCAGCCGTTCTAATGGCTCTAAATGTTATCTAAAAAACTATTAAGATTACTTCTTTGAAATTCGCAGGTAGAAATCATCAGTTTAGTGAAAATCCAAAATAATTTGATTTGGTTTGTGCACTTTTCGCTGTGCGAAAATCGTTCGAGATAAATGTTCCGAATTGTGCTAAATATCGTAGGGAACTCCACAATTTGGATAATCGACGTCAAAACTCGTTGAAAAGTTTAGTAGTGAAAAGGGGGAAAGTTTCGCAATTCACACAATCGATCAACTATCAATTCGAATTCGAAAGTGTAAAGAAATCGTGTCAGTTTTATTCGTATTCACGACATCCAGTTATGTCTCTGACATTACACACCCGTACTTTTTTCAATCTATTTTTACCATTTTTACTCACATGTACACTTTCCTTTCTTTTATTTTTTTTTCTTTCAACAGCAATATTTTTGTTTTCTTTGCTAGTAAAGAAAATTAAAAACGACGCGCACGTGCCATCGATGAGTGCAATCATCATAATGCATCCTTTCTCGTGTTTGTCGTGTTATCAAACGACACTCTTAAAATAAATGAAAAGTTTGCGTGCAGATATCGTTTAGATTGTTATATGGTTGCAATAATTGATAGGAAAATACATCGCTACAAATTTTTAATTAACGTATTCAAAACGATATATTCTACTAATTTCATGATCGTTCTGAAATACGCGTAATTTATAGTGAATGTAAACAATTGCACATTTACTATAAATGACTTTTTTTTGGGTTCAAAAAAGTCCGTCAAGTTTGAAAAGTCTGCTTTAATCATCTTTTTTATCGAAGATTGATTTTTCAGAATTGTAAATAGAACCCCAAATTCCAAAGAAGCATGAATTCAGCCAGTTGATCCGTAGAAGTAAAGTTTGTGAAATGACAATTTCTGCGATTTTCGGTGAAACATTAACTGACATACATTAGCAGGCCAAAAGCGAGAAATTTCTTCCTGACAGGCTCCTTATAATTTGCTGTAAGAACATTTCCCGCCTTGGTCAGTTTCCGGCTCTATCTACAACCTTATTCATTTACAGGTGTGCAAAACACCTAATGTTGATGAGCAGCTTCGAACCGATCAGCTCGCCAAAGTGAATCGATTGGTTGTATCAGCTAATCATCTCGTTTATATTGAACTGAAGGTTCATTCGAATCATTATTGTTGAATATCTGCAAAAGTATCATCTCTGATTGTACCTTAGCCTACTGAGTAGGAGGTAAGATTTCTTACTGGCAATGGCCCGTATAAATAAAACGAAGCAAGCTTGAATTTCAGTACCCTATTAGAAAAAAAAACGTTCAACGGTGGTCCTTGATTGGTCCAATACGTTGGATCATTGGAACAATGAAAGTCCAATCAATCGTTCAACGGTAGGCCAACACGGGACCTTCGTTTGGCGATTTTGAAACAGACCGTTGAACCGAATGCCATTTTTTTTCGTTCAACAAACCCGGCAGACAGAGGTCCATTGTTGAGCCATTTTTAATATGAGGAGTTGGAGCCCCGCTGGACTAGTTTTACTAGAGAATTTCTGAAGTTTTCAAACTTGCTGATTTTTCACAATAATTCTTTTTCCGTTGGCAGTAAAGCTTCATAAGGAGTGTATCGAAAATAAGCTATCCACAAATTTTTCTTCCAAATTATGATAAAAAATGATATTTTATTCAAACTAAAAATTGATCCTTTATTGTACCAGGTTAAGCTTGAGCATAATGAAAACCGGATGAAATTTAAGTTATTCCTTCACGAATTTTCGAGCTTTTGATCGAACGCTCTTCATCAAGTTCCGGACAAGTATTGCATCGCATTTTTTGGACGCTTGAGCCCAAACATTTTTATGATCTCCTGCATGTTTTAATCTGCCATACCGGTCTTCTTGAAGACCCTCTTCACGATTGCGGTCGAAGCTAAAGACAATGGTGGATTGATATCTTTCTCAACGAAATTTATACCCTTTTCCGCAAGCCAATTGGGAGTGGTTTTGGCATAATGAGCTAACGCTAAAACCGACCAAAACAGTGAAGGTGTACTATGCTTCTTACATAAAGGCAACAATCTCCTATAAAAGACACTCAGATCGATGCAATTTCTACATTTATAGTTCCGGTAGTGTAAAAAATAGTTGACTTCGCACCACAGGAACATATTGCTTGCCATACCAGTACCTTTCGACCGAATTTCTCCACTGGAATCGACCTATCCGCATCGCTCACATCCTCCCCAACGACGACAGTAAATTATTGTGGATCTGGGAGGGTTTTTGAGCTCTCCTTTACATAAGTCTCGTCCATCAAAACGCATGCATCCGGACACTGCCAAAGACGCGAATACAATTTCCGGGTCCTTGGTGGTTTTAACACTGGCATGATGAACTCCAAACCGCTTCGCCAAGTAACCAAACGTAAGCTGACAGCTAAACGCACATCATGCTGTAATCTGAGCATAAAAAACCATAAGAAATACATGCGTATAACACAAATGTATGTGGATAGCTTATTTTCGATACACTCCTTACAATCAATCTCTTAAGCGCTGCAGAACATCGGTAAACTCGGGATGTCCTTCAATTAGACTTGCTCTATGCATTCCATAGATCAGTATCTGGAAAATATGTAAATAGATCTAAATTTATTCCCAACGCTCCAGAAAACGGCACAGGATCTTGAGGAACTTTGACCAGAGATTCTCCGGAGGGGCCTTAAATATTGTAGAAAAATTGGCAACGGCAACCGGACTACGATGTTTCGTGGGATTGCGTTGAATCCTAGCACGTTTTGTTCTCTTAGTAGTCGCAAATCATTGCGGGGATCACTTAAACCTAGACTGCATCTGGTTTAAAGCAATGGCTTCTAAACTTTTTTGGTCGAATGCCCATTTCACTGTCCACCAAGTTGAAAAAATCTTCTGGATATTGAACTGTAATTTTTGTAGTTAACTAGAGATTCAACTATAAAAGAGATAGAATTGGTACAAAAATAATTCTCTTCTTTATCCTATACAGTAGAAACTAAATGTTAATTCAAGAATCCAGCAAACGAACATTGGGTAAGCAAAATAGAAGTCAAAAGAGACACAACAAAATCTCACATGTTATTGCCCAGCCCAGATTGGATTGGTCACGGAAAACAACAAGCTCTTTACTTCTGGGAACTCTTCTGAGTTATGTTTCAACAAATCCTCAGTAGTCCAGTTGGCAAAGCGATTTCCCCGGATTGGAGAAGGTTGCGGATGTATACCCTCTTAGAAAAAAAAACGTTCAACGGTTGTCCTTCATTGGTCCAATACGTTGGATCATTGGTCCAATGAAAGTCCAATCAATCGTTCAACGGGAAGCCAACACGGGACCTTCGTATGCCGATTTTGAAACAGACCGTTGAACCGAATGCCATTTTTTTCGTTCAACAAACCCGGCAGACAGAGATCCATTGTTTATCCATTTTGTCGTAAATACGACTTACTTTACTATGGGGTGCCTTTTCAAAATTTACCCTCTGAGAGAGTGATAAGTTTTTGATCGTGAATATCTCTTGTTGTATCATGCCATCGGAAATATAATCACAATGTTATGATAAAATTTTCAGTCGTGTGACATAATCTCAAATAGTTCAAAATTCAACTTTTCTGAAATGTTTGATATAAACGAGTATCAAAGAGAATAATTAATAAGGCGCGTTTGCCTTTCTCGTATTTTGAAAGCTCTCTCAGTGATCTGTGGAAGATTTATATAATCTAACTACCATTAGAATCGAAATTTTTCAACTTAAACGTGTATAGCAAAAGCATTGAAGTATTTCAATAGTAAACTATTGAAAAACCTGTCTCATTTGATCCATGTCAACACCAGCCAATCAGAACGCGTTCTGAGGAAGAGAACAAAATATCTGCTGCTGTACAACAAATCGTTCGAGAAAAATGTTCCGAAAAGTGGTGAAAATCGTAGTGAGTTCCTCAATTTGGTCCTTTTGAATGCTAGAAACGAATCCCTACAGCATATTGATAGTTTCTTTCAATAAATTATGCAAATCCGAAATGAAATAATCAACATTAAAATTCTGTATGCGGCTATTTTTATAGCCGTTAGGACCGCCCATTAGTGAAAAAGCTACAAAAGAAGTCACGTAAAAGAAAGCTCCTAACGAAAATTGAATCAGTTTGGATTCTATCCCCAATGCGAGCAGATGTATTTTGTGCCGTTTGCAAAGCTAGTTTCGCTTCCGACAAGAGCGATTACGTCACAGCAGCCAGTCATTTGCATGAATAAAAAAGCAACGGTGGAGAGCATTACACCAAATCAGCCGTTCTAATGGCTTTAAAAGTTTTCTAAAGAACTATTAGGAATTGTTGTTCGCAAATCGAAGGTAAACATTCTCGGTTTAGTGCAAATCTAGAACAGTTTGGTTAGATTTGTGCACTTTTCGCTGTGTGAAATTCACAGTAATCGAGATCAAGTGAAGCCTTCTTTGTTTTTGCGAAAAATGTGGAAAAGGGGAATGCTTGCATAATCCATACAATTGATCAACTAATTGATATTCGGAAGTGTTAAGGAACATGTCAGTTGTTTTCGTATTCACGACATCCAGTTATGTCTCTGACATTACCCACCCGCCTTTTTTTAATATGAGGAGTTGGAGCCCCGTTGGACTAGTTTTACTAGAGAATTTCTGAAGTTTTTTCTACTTATTTTTTTAAACTAACACTACATACCTGCACAATACTTCTGCTTCACGTAGAATAACACAAATTTGCTTTCTATGTAAAAGTAACATTTAATTTTCACACTATTTTTGCAAGAGAAAAAACAACAACAAACCGTTCCAGCAAACTGAATGAATATTTCGTGCAATTGTCTTTTAGTTGTGAATCAGTCATTTTCGAATTTGTCAACTGATCGGGGATATCAACATTTAGAATATCATCATATCACGCAATGATGATCTTCGGAGGAAATATTAAATGAACGCAGTGTTTCTACAGATCATCATCTCTTGTAAACACAATAAGAAGCAATAGACGATTGTCAGTGATGACATGATGGAAGGGATCGAACGAAAGGCCCGGGTATTCACATTTCTTATAAAACAGCATCAGTGAATATGTTTGCTATATTTTGTTTGGATTAAATTTTGAATTTGAATTTCTAATGAAACATTCAAACTATTCACACTCATTCTTATTTAATCAATTTTTGATTGTAACACCACTTATGTGTTTATCTGCTCACTTTCATTTTCTTGTTCAGAAATCTCACAAGAATTGAATGGTTCACTATTCGCGACTACGAAGTTGAATTTGACAGCTTATGTGTGTGAAGTGGAAGTAAACAAGCAAAAGCAAAAAGTGATAAATTTTCAAACGTACCATTTTCTTCGATTTTAGTTTTGCCGGTTGAAATGGTAAGTACTTTTTCAAAAACTTTGAAGATACTAATTCAGTAAATAAATATGAAATAATCGCTTTGAGTGATGTCTATTTCTCGTGTAGAAAACAAGTGATCGGTGTGTGAGAAAAAGTAAACATAATTTCTGAACAATATTTATGAATGAAAATCTACTGCTATTATTCAAAATTCTTTGAATTGCACTAAAACTGCATGTTTTCTACTTATGGTGCAAATTTTTCGTTGAAGTGTTCATTTTAAATGTGATAATAAAGCATTTTTCGAATCATCTTTAGGGACCTTCAAAAGGTGATACGTGCACTGTGTTGATGAACTTGTCGGATGTTTTCAACTACGCTGCCGGAGGTAACCGTTAAGTTAGTTGGAGTAGAAGAGATCTACAATGATGGATTTGTCTTATTTTCGACTTGGTTACAGTCATTCTCTCCAATTGTCGAGCCGCACGCAATAAAAGTTTGCACTAGAAGTGGTGGTTATTTTCATGTTCTTTCAAAGCCAGTAAATAAACATGTGATGGCTGTTTTGAATCATTTGTTAAGGTTTTTTAATATCCGTATTTAAGATCACAAAATTATTAACATTTTATATGTTACAGAAACTCGACTCTATAGAACGATTAACATCCAACGAGATTACAACGAACGACGTTAAGATATTCCGAACCGATAACATCATGCTTGAGGACATTTGGGATTTATTCATTAAGTATATTTTATTGTATAAAATTATTAAATACAAAAATATATAAGTAAACAAACTGGAGGCACGCATTGAACGACAATCGATAAAAGCAACGGATACAGAAGCAGTCCTCAGAAATACTCGTTTAACATAGTAGTAGGGTTCACACCTGGGAACAGAAAACGAACAGTTGTCTGAATTTGAGTTAGAACAATATTTGAAACTTACTTAGGAGAACGAAATTTATTGCCGAACAATTTTCGTTGGTTCGATTCTGAGTCGTTCAATCTATGTTATGCATCATTTATTTCACGTTTGTTTGTGCATCGTTTGTTTCATTTTACATGATGAACTCGATATACCCGGTCGTTACCTTTTTTTAGCAATCATAAACAATTTGGTTCAATTTGCATTTGTTGTTGTTCTTAGCATAACATACACTGTCAGGAAATGTTTTTGCAAGCCCATTCGAGCAACTTTTCAGATCCATGATCTACAATATACGGAGAAAAGATTTCTAAAATTATTCTCAATTACCTTCTTCTGTATTGTAATGCACTGGTTTGCTGCATTAGATTAGCTAAGAATAGTTATTTTGTCAAAAAAATTCAAATATTTTCTTACCGATGCAGATTACTAGTGCCAGAAGAGAAATTTTTTGTCGCTTTATACTGACGAAATACCAGCTATGATACTCCGCACAATATGTTCTAATGGATAAATAAGAATTATTTAAATAATTTCGTACTTCAACGCACAAAGCATTAAATAAGAAAACAGAGAATTAACTAATTTAACTTGAGTGAAAAAATACCCTGCTTTGTTTACATTCACTTTACATACAGATTAAACTTTCATAGGTAGAAGTAGAGTGACTATAATCAGAGTGGCGACAGCTGTTCGTTTGGAATGACAGCTCCCAGTTCCAAACGAGCAAACGACCTGTCAATTCAATGTAAAGCTAATGGAATGTTTTGAATTGTTGCCAAAATGACGGATGAGATGTCGTCACTCTGGTTATAGGCACTCTAGGTAGAAGCACTGCTTCTTCTAGGTCGCGAATTGGCTTTCAAACGCAAAACTCAAATCAACTCCGCGCCTGCTATGTTTCACTTTATG
Organism: Malaya genurostris; assembly: GCF_030247185.1. Classification (NCBI taxonomy): domain Eukaryota; kingdom Metazoa; phylum Arthropoda; class Insecta; order Diptera; family Culicidae; genus Malaya; species Malaya genurostris. The sequence goes on from NC_080570.1 coordinate 17,948,406, forward strand.
GACCAAGAAAACGATGATTTTTAGCAAATTATCACATAGAGCAATATAGGAATGTATGAATGTACTTGCAATCGAATCTACGGATTCGACCTCTGGAAAAAGTGGCATCACTGGTTGCCACCTCTTTGTTTCGCTCTCTGACTTCTCTTTCGCTTCAGTTCGTTCATTCCAATGTTTTCTTTCAAGTTCTGTTTCATTTTTTCCTTACCGTACGCTAAAACTGTACATGCTCACTCGTGCCGATACCGGCTATCGCTAGCACAACGGAGCCGGCTTTGGTCTAGAGGTTCGGCCGAACGACAGCAAAGCATACTTACCTGGCATAGGGGTTACCGTGATCAGAAAGGCGGTTCCCCCAGGGCGAGGCCCTTCCATTGCACTACGGTTGGGTTGACCTCTGCGATTATCCCTCATGTGGATAACTCGTATGCGCAATTTTTGGTAGCCGGGACGTGCGTACGCGCACATCCCGATTCCTTGGAACATTACAAGCTTTACATTTATTTTCTTTGATTTGCTTGATGTATTGAAAATAAAACTGTCAGTTTAGAGGCGTGCAAAACAGCTCATTTTAGTGAACAGCTCCGAACCGATCAGCTCACCAAAGTGAATCGATTCGATGTATCAGCTCATCAGCTCTTTTAGTTTGAACTTAAATTTCATTTTGTGCGCCGTTTTTCTTATGCACCGGTTTTCTTTCATATGCATGATCGAAATTGACTCATTGATTCGCAATGATGCAATGAATGCAATGCGAATTAATTTATCTTTAATTGATGTCGACTAAATTGAATCTTTTAAAGAGCCGAAGATCCGATCAGCTCGTAGTGTGTTCCTTTCGTCATAATGCAGTGAACTGGGTAGCAAATGAGTGAGCTGATGAGCTGCGGTTCTTTTGAAAAGAGCTGTGAGCTGTCAGCTCACTTCAATGATTCGATTCACTGGAACAGCTCAGGAGCGAATTGCCCATCTCTATGTCAGTTTGCGCGCTCGGTGGAAGAGTAAGCATTGCAATACAAGAAGCCAATGATTCGACTTCCGGTGAATCTCTCAACGGGTGAGCATGTTGAATCGTGTTAGTGCGGTGAAAATTCGAGTATTTCGCAAGAAGAAAGAATTTTTATCCGTACTTTGGCGACTCGACGTAGCCAAACGGCGAGATTTTCTCTTGTGGTCCAGTGAAAAGACAGTCCATAAGTTGCCGTGCCATCAATCGGCGTCATCTCAAGTGAGGTGACGCCAACCAGAAAGAAGAAGAGAAGACAATAATTTAATCTGTAGAATCGTGGAAGAGAAGAACCATAGCCACTAGTATCGTACACTCAAGCAATTTGAGTAGTGAATATCATAAGGCAAATCTTATGATGCATCAAAAATCACCTAAATCATAATTTCATAAGATAAATATGAAAAATATACCTCTGCAACATACATCTCATCTATCACTATTATAGTTTTCATACGAACAACTTATGAACTTCACAATATATGAGAGATGTTATGTTTGTCATAGAAATTTCGCACAATGTTCCTAAAAATTGCGTATGAATTTCATAAGGCGTTTTATTGGAATTCCTATTTTCGGGATTTCATAAGGCGGTCTTATGTCTTGCTTAGGATATTCTTGTGGCTAAAAATCATACGAAATCACTATGAAATTCCATATATTTTTTGCTTGAGTGTAAGAAACTCAAAGCTATTTCTGTTTTTCACACATTCATTGAAGCGTTGTTTGGGTGTTTCTTTACATACAAATTTGATTTCTGCATCTTGGCCTACTTTGATTGTCGTTGATAATACAATTTGTTTTTTTTTTTTGCTTTATTTTGCAATTCCAATGTTCAGTTGTCAACTTTGTCGGAAAGTAACTGCGGTTGTCTATGTAAATTTGTTGACACACGTCCGCTATATGACCGCGGTTGTAGATCGTGATAAGAATTCATGGGAGGTAATGAATTATTGCAATGATAATTTCTACCAACGAGTTGTCGCGATGTACAGCTGCTGAAATTATAGGTGCACTTTTGTCTAGCACTTAGCTATATAGTTTCATGTACTAATGAACTATTGAAAAGGCGATCGATGATATTAGTTTTGCATCGATGATGATCATGGTACTCAAAACTCCAAATGTTTTGGATTGTTCACTGATATTCTAACTAGTTGCTTGTTCAAAGCTATCCCGAGCCACATGTCTACTGAAATCGATCGCCGGTAGCTTCCTAACTCCGGCGCAAATGCAACAACAGGATTGAATGGAATAAAGTCGATATGACGCTCGCAAAAAGATCTCCAGATTGGTTGCTAACTGAAGCTGCTAAGAAACAACGTACCCATCGATGAAGCCTCATGGAGAATCGCGAGTTTATTCCAGCGAGACGAGCTTCAACCTCAATATAGTTTCAATGCTACATTTTTTAGTAGTCAATTTTTGAACAGTTCGGTCATATTCGCAACATTTCCGTACGATTTTGTTCCGGGCTGTGCCGTTGCCGTAGGAACGAATGTCTGATTCTGTCAGTTAACTAGATCAGCTAGGTACTGACGTTTTTTTCCGGTACACTATGTGAAAGCATGTTTGCAAATTTTCGAATGCAATCTTCAATAAAGTTCAGGGCATAAGTCGCTGTTCCACCGAGCTCGATGCCGTTGGTTCAAGTCCTGATCTGTAAGGATTCTTAGTGTGTTTGTAGGATCGATTTCACTGACCTGACCATGCCATAGTCCTGTGCACTTACTTACGAGTCGGCTGCGAAGTCTGTTGAAGCTCAAGAAGATCAAGTTCCTCATCGGAATGTATGGTACCCTGTCCTTGCTCTCCTATCCCTACAAGCGCTTAACTCACCGGCGAGAGAGCTGACCAATGAAAGTCACCGACAACGGGGGTCTGTATGTCCGAGCATCGATAGAGTTCCAAGAGTAAGTATATTCATTGGCGAACGTTGTTGCGTTGTCTTTTTTTCGGTAAAAACTCAAAAAAATCAAACTATACTCACTTTTTGGATAGTTCGGTCATAAACGAAGCATATTCGTTCGATTTGGTCCGAACTATAGCAGCCCTTACACGAGACAATATTATTGTCAATACAAGGAGTATTGACAATACTTTTAATCGTGTAATGGAAACTTCATTGGATTGACGAAAATATTGTCAAAAAATCAAAACTGCTCATCAATCCGACAATACTTTTTCTCCAGAGAGGAAACTGTCAAATATGTACAATGGACTCTTCTCTCAATGTTTCAATGTTCAGTTGCAATATTTGAAGCTTCAAACGCTTGATTTGTTCGAAAAATGCGGACTCAAGTTACCAAGTCAATTGGATTGACGGTATTGACAATACTTTGGATTGACAATAATATTGTCACGTGTAATGGCTGCTTATAGCTTCGAAAAATTTCGGTCTGATTTTGACTTCAAGTACCAACACATACCTTCTAACCTATCTTCAGAAATCGACGAAATGAAATCAAATTTCTAACTTTGAGGTCATTGAGAGAAAAGAGATGCACCCTTCGCTTGCTTCGTCTGTCTAGTCGATCTCGTACCGGTAGAATTGTACCGATCAAATTTTATGATAGCTCGATCATGTACAATTTTACACCAAGCCATTTTCGTTACTTACCCGAGTTGTTTTCTCCGTGCATCGATAGAGCTCCAAGATCGTGGTTGTTGAATTCAAACAAAACTGCAATAGGAACTTAATATTAATTAAAAAACAAACTATTATTAGTTATAAGTTTTTGGGTAGTTCGGTCATATTCGACACTTTATGCGTACGATTTGATCCGATCTATAATCAACATCAATTCCGCATTGGTACCAATTCGAGCGAATGTTGGTAACACCTATTCATATGATGATGATCAATCAATTTAATTCTAGCAGTTGATATTTGGAAACTTGACTAAAAATAATTACTACCGGATAATCAACCAGTCTTCAGCTGTGCACGAAGGAAAAAAATAAAATGCTATCTTCCATCACTGCGAAAAACTTGCGCTTCACTGGAAAGCAGAGAGAGAGAGAGAGAGAGAGAGAGAGTAAAACGCTCCCTAAATATTTTATCATTTTCCAATTGTGTACGATCATAGTTGGCATTCCGTTTGCTCGATTTTACTCGGAGCAGCCTTCGTGTAGTAGCAGCTGACCTACCTGAGCTGTTCTCTCTCTGTTTACCTCAACCGTTCCGATTCAGTAGAGCATCGATAGAATTCCATGAGCTCGCTTTTTGTGCTCGGATGTAGCTGTGATGTTTAATTTACTCTTACGCATATATATTATAAAGAATCTTTAAAGCAATATTTTTTGTCTAGTTCGGTCATATTTTCGACGCGTATGTGTCGGATTTGTTCCGAAACTAGTGCGAAGCGTAGCCAAAGAAGGAAGTAGGTTTTGGTCTACTATTGATAGTAAAGAAATATTCTAGAATTCGTACCGAAAACTGGGTACGTCGATAATTTCTGGAAAATGACAACATAAATTTTTGTTTTGATGCAGTTTTTGCCACAAATCAGCTATTTAATCGCCTTTGTAGATCGCGCAAATGCAACATTTGGATTGAGTAAGTGGAAGAAACTTCAATTGACGTTCGGGGAAAAAAAAAAGATTTCTTGACTTGCAAAAAGTTGCAGCTACTAAGAAAACACCGTACTCATCGATGAAATCTCATGACGATAGCTTGGTTCATGCAGGCGAAGCGCGAACTGCAGCATTAAGTTGCAGCTTAATTACCACGTTTCAGGTAGTTTCTCAATTTTGAATTTTTGTTTAGTTCGGTCATATTCGAAACACTTTTGTACGATTTTGTTCCGAGCTATTCGATAAAGCGAAGCACATGTAATGGGAATAAGATTCACGAGCGATGTTTTTTTAACTGGGTCAACCAAGAATTACGAATTCATCAGTTGTTGTATACAAATCATGACAGGTCATTGAACTGGTTTTAAGACATTTCTTCAAATGTATTTTTTTTTTGAAATTTCGTTCTAAACTTGAATAAAAAATTATTACCCATCTTCAAAAAACGCAGCAGCCTATCTTCAAAACGGATGATCGACGAATGTCAGTAGGTCACGATCACGAATGACCACAGTGAGAACAACGTTCCCAAACTTTTTTCCATTGATGGAAGTTTTTACGTAGTCGTTTGTTAGACTATCTCCATCCTACATTAGTTCAGTAGTGAATTTTCTTTTAACCTGCTGCATCACTTACTTGAGTTGTTCTGTCAATTCTATGATCGCCACGATCGCCGAAGAGCGGGAGAAAGGAATTTATTGATTTTACTAGTTCACCAGATGGAAACGTACGTTTAGTATCCGTACATCGATAGAGTTCCAAGCGCACGACTTTTTAACTCTGATATAGACCCCGTTATCGGTATTATAACTTGTATGAATGTATTAATTACAAACAACCTATTTTAAGCCATTTTTGGATGTTTCGGTCATTTTGGACACATTTTACTGTTCCATTTTGTTCCGATCCGTACGTGTTATCAAAGCTCTAGTGGCTCGTACGTGCGAGAAAAATGAAGAATTATTACCCGAAAAAATGGCACCACTGTTGTAGCTCACTACCATATTTCTTCATAGTACTTTACCAACACCCGCCAACGAGAGTCGATCGTTTTCTCGCTCTCTCCCTCTCTGAAATCTATACCAATGAAATGAACTGCAATCAGGGTTACCATATTCACAGATTTTTTCATAAAACAACAAAGTTTTACATCTATTTTGCTTAACAGATTCTGTGTCACTGATCAGAGATTTCTACGGATTTGTAGGAATATTTCGCTGAACTGGCAGATTTTTTAAACGTTTCTCTCAGATTTAAAACCGAACATAATCATCACAGATGGTAGAAAGATTTTACAAGTTGAAACACAGATTTAAAAATGGCAGCTCTGCTCTGGCTGCAACCATACCGGCTGGATTGACAGTAATGTTCTCTCGTGATAGGAACACTACTATTGACGAAGGTGCAGAAAGTGAACGAACAAATAACTGATAAATTAAACGCAAAAGGGAATAGTAACGGCTAAACGTAGCTTATTAGTGTAGGTCGCGTTCGGAGAAAATATGCGTGCCATAAAACGGAAACTTGTTTAGCAGGTAATGAAGAATTTCCAGCATGTTTTAGACATCGATAGAGTATCGGGTAGAGTGTTTACCGCTTCGGCTGCCAGCGTAGCATGTGTACTTTCTCATACGTTTTATATATATGTTATATAAAACTAGTATTTTTTGAGTAGCTCGGTCATGATCGATGTGTTATTCGCTTGATGTTGTTCCGAGCTATACTTATCAGACAAAATAGTGATGCAAACCAGAGTTGTCATTCTAAAATATGTGTTTCAACTTGAAATATTCATAAAAATCTGTTTTCTGTGACACAGAATCTGTGTTGCAAAGTAAGCAAAAAAAATCTGTGGTTTCAATGAAAAATCTGTGAATATGGTATCTCTTACACAAACTCGCCTCGCCAATGGAAAATAAATTCTGAATGGCCAACGTGGATAATAAAACATTTTGGTGTTCGAATTGCTAAAGTTTTAGTTCTCGATAAATTCCAGCAAAAGACAATTTCTCTTCTGATTATTACCGAGTTTTTCGATCATTTCAATGCTATAGTTCAAACGATGATGTTTTCGAATGAAACCTGTCAAAATACATAGGACTGTTTATTATTCAGCGAATTTTCATTTATTTGCGGTTGAAATTCGAATGATCGAGCAACATTCTTTTAGAATTAAGGAGTGTATCGAAAATAAGCAATCCACATATTTTTCTTTCAAATTATGATAAAAAACGATATTTTATTCAAACTAAAAATTGATCCTTTATTGTACGAGGTTAAACTTGAGTGCAATGAGCGCGTTATTCCTTCACGAATGTTCGAACTTTTGATCGAACGCTCTTCATCAAATTCCGGACAAGTGTTGCATCGCATTTTTTGGACGCTTGAGCCCAAATTTTGTTGAACTCCTGCATGTTCCCAATTGCCTTACCAGTCTTCTTGAAGACTTTCTTCACGATTGCCCAGTAACGTTCGATGGGTCGAAGCTGAAGGCAACGAAATTTATTCCGCAAGCCAATTGAGAGTGATTTTGGCATAGTGAGCAGACGCTAAATCCGACCAAAACAGTGAAGGTGTACTATGCTTCTTATATAAAGGCAGTAATCTCTTCTGGAGACACTCAGATCGATAGATTTCTGCATTTATAGTTCCGGTAGTGCCAAAAATGGTTGACTTCAAACCACGGGAACATATTGCATGCCATACCAGTACCTTTCGACCGAATTTTTCACTTGAATCGACCTTTCCGCATCGCTCACATCCTCCCCAACGACGACAGTAAATTATTGTGGTCCTGGAAGGGTTTTTGAGTCCTCCTTTACATAAGTCTCAACGCATGCATCAAACGGACATTGCAAAAGACGCGAATGCAATTTCCGGGCCCTGTCGCTTCTTCTGTTCTACACTTTGTTTCGAGATTTTCTGTTTCCTGTAGGTCTGCAGGTGATTTCGTCTCTTGATACGCTGGATCATTCCGACACTCGTTCCTGCTTTTTTGGCCAAATCACGTATTGACATTGATTGGATCTTCAAGATTAGAGATACCACTTTCTGGTCCAGTTTCGGGTTGGAAGAACCGGGTTTTCTGTCTCTTCCTGGTAGCTCATCCAAAGAATAGTGTTCTCCAAACTTATTAATGATGGTTTTAACACTGGCATGATGAATTCCAAACCGCTTCGCCAATTTTCGCACAGTAATACCCTTCTCACTTTGCCATGTGTCCAGAACCTTAATTTTCACTTTTTTTCAATGCGCGACACTTTGAAAACGCAGAATTTCAACCGCACAAACAAGTAAACAAACAAAAGCTGACAACCAAACACACAGCATGCTGTGATCTGAGCATAAAAAACCATCACAAATACATGCGTACAACACAAATGTATGTCGATAGCTTATTTTCGATACACTCCTATTCATCAATCAATTTGCTTAAATATTTCACTTCAAAATAAATCTTATTATTCCGCATCCGGAATAGCCTACAGACTGGAAATGTGTTTTTTGTTGACTCTGACTGCTTAACATTAATATCTAATTAATATCTGAATATAGTTCGGTATTATAGAAGTTGAGGGCTTACTTTTCACGCAAAAGTTCTACGAATGCGAAAGTTTAACCCATTCCGCGTTAAAAAAACTGCGTAACTTCGGAAATGCGCGTAAACAAAAACGCCTAAGAAAAGATTTTTTTTATATGAACCTTTGATTCACGATTGTGATAAGAACACTTGTTAAGCACAAACATAGACTAACCCCTAAATGACCATACCTGTATCTGCCAGAATAAACAACGTTTTCGTTCGGCACGTCAGGAAAGACGTGGTACTTCGGTACCAAATATATAAGTGTTTTGCAAATAGCATTAACTTTACGTCTGCTTAGCGGTTCAATTTGAACTGCACTGCACTGACGAGTCTAAGACGAAACGTAAAGTTAGATAATTGTGATCGATTTTTTTTTTCAATTTCATGAATTTCGTAAGAGATAGACCATTCTGATGGTCATAGAATTTTTCAACTGAAATTCGATCCAACAAAACAAAATGATGGTTCCAAGTTGTTCGAATCATTGAACGATACAAATCACTGTCCATATTCAGTGCGTCATTTTCAGTTACGAGGACAACAAAACCGAAACGATGCCAAAACGAAGTCCATAAAATACGGTCCGAAAAAATTTCAGCACGCAAACTGATAAAGTAATTATTGACAAACCGGAATGGCTGGTATCCGTACTATTAACAATTTACACCGTGAGGCTAAATCCGCTGATTACTTAGCAAAAGACACTGTTGAGGCACTCCACAGCATGTGGTTAGTCGAAGCTTCAAGTTATACAGTTTTCGAAGGCACAATTTACGATTATTGATAAAGAATTTCAAACACTTAAACCGAATCTCAGAGAACCAATCGATTGTACCGGTGGTATCATAGCTAAATCAGACGAAAGACATAATGTAGGCTGGGACAACAACAAAAAACAAAGAATGTGGTTCGGTATTACTCGTTCTATATCAATCAACGGAGATAAGAAAAAATAAAACAAGTATAATCCCTATTGCAGCATATATAACGAATGACAGGTCCTTCTACTAAGAGTCTTCGGTTTTTGCTTCTGGTCATTCAAGCTTGCCTTTCATGAAAAATATGAATACTTCATTCCCTGTCATGGGTTTATTACCGACCACTTAAATATTGAGTACCTTAATATTACATACGAAATGGTAACCGGAATAGTTGAAAAAATAGCCCGAACGAATTCTGGAGGAAACGTATGCAACATGTTGCGAATCAAAGTTGAAGGAATTGAACTTTTTACGTTACATAAATAGACAGTATTTTTCTATCTTACCACTTATGTCGGTTTTGATGATTCCGACACATATAATGTATCGATATGGTTGAGTAATGCTTACGGCAGAGAGTTACTTCAGCTCACTTAAAAAAAAAATGTTGCGCGGGATGAACAATTGCATCGGAAAAATACCGGTTCTGCCGCCGAGAGAGGGATTCCCCCCGCCTAAAGAACTAGAAGAAATGAACGATTTTGGATCGAAGTTTAACGTTTATACTCGTCCAGTACAACATCAGGACTGATATGTGCCTGACTACCTCAAAACCGTCGTCCGGGTGCGAGAAAATCAAGCAAGCCTGCTAAGTTGTCCTCATTGTTTCCAAAAGTTTTAGAGAACTTTGTTTTTGAGTTTTTTATGGTAGTTTCACATAGTTGAAAATTTAATCGCAAATTCCTGATCATATTTCCGATAACTTGTAGAAAAAATTGTGTTGTTGAGTTAAGTATAATCCCTATTTCAAGAGATATTCACGATTAAGTTCTGCCCATTCTTATACGGAAAGGCACCGCATTTGATTTATTCCTCTAGCGTTAGAAATAACCTCAACTGAACCGAAACAAATGCCGCATTTCGATATTGGTCAACAAACCATCTCATGAAATCAAACAAGATTACACGAAACAAAACAAAAAAAAAGAAAACTTTTCTTGCAATTTCAGATGAACAGATTTTGTAACAGATCCTAAAGTTATACAATATAATTGGCCTTCGAACGACAGTTCGACATGTAGATGGCGCTGTTGTACAAACGATGATGTTTTCAAATGAAGCTATCAAAATACATAGGAACCCAGTAAATCCGAACATCGGACGCATCGTGCAAGAAAGCTTTTGATTGCGTTTCGAGCTTGCATAGTGTATCGGTAGAACAAAAGAGTGAAGATATACCAAAGCAGAGAGCGGATGTCTGATTACTCAGGTGATGAGATATATCGGGGTTGGATTTCCAACCTCGAACATAGGGTCAGAGTTTTTCTGGCCCTAAGAGGCGAATGACCTAAAGGTTAAAGCCTCTATGATCGAAACAAAAGAATGTTTAACACTCTTTCACACCCTATCGGGAAGATGTCGGCTCGAAAATGCCTTGTTTGATATTCCTTCGCTCTGTTTCTCTAGCGATACATAATGTAAACATAAAGCTTTTTTAGGTCAGCGCGGTTGATGCAAATGGTGCAGAATTGTCCGATGACGGGCCGATCGAAGCGCTACGATCGGCCCTATATCGTGCTCAATCGGTCCGATAATCGGACCGATGATCGGACTTATGCGGGTCTACAAATTTCACTGGGGAGGTGTGCGAAACAGCTCATATTGGTGAGCAGCTCCGAACCGATCAGCTCACCGAAATGAATCGATGCGATGTATCAGCTCATCAGCTCATTTAGATTGAACTGATGGTTAATTTTGTGACCCGTTCTTGCTTCGTGAGAGGTAAGATTTCTTACTGGTAATGTCTCATTCAATCCGTTAAAAGCAGCCCTTACACGTGACAATATTATTGTCAATCCAAAGTATTGTCAATACCGTCAATCCAATTGACTTGGTAACTTGAGTCCGCATTTTTCGAGAAAATCAAGCGTTTGGAGCTTCAAATATTGCAAATGAACATTGAAATATTGAAAGATGAGTTCATTGCACATATTTGGCAGTTTCCTCTCTGGAGAGAAAGTATTGTTGGATTGATGAGCAGTTTTGATTTTTTGACAATATTTTCGTCAATCCAATGAAGTTTCCATTACACGATCAAAAGTATTGTCAATACTCTTTGTATTGACAATAATATTGTCTCGTGTAAGGGCAGCTAAAGAAGGATAGATGCAGGCATGATAGAAATAGCGAAACTTGGTGCAAACATTTTTTCTCGTTTAGAGCTCGCTCTTCAAGAGCCGAAGATCTGTTCAGCTCGTAGCTTATTCCCCTCTTCACAATGCGGCGAACAGGGTAGCAAATGAGTGAGCTGGTGAGCTGCGGTTCTTTTAAAAAGAGCTGTGAGCTGTCAGCTCACTTTTATGATTCGATTCATTGGAACAGCTCAGGAGCGAATTCCCCATCTCTATTCTCCAGTGAGTTTTTATTTGTAGTTCAATTTCGAATAATCAAAGAATATTCTGTTGTAATTAGGGAGAAAAAAACAACCCGTGTAAACAAATTGTATTGTAAAATCCACCCCTCTGACACCGGTATGTGAGCACCAGCCATTTGAAAGTATACCGATTACGTTTAGCCCCTCGCGTTTCGAGCCCCAAACACTGCGATGTTTTGATACTCATCGCGACTCCCAAAATGTGAAAATTATCTCCACTTGATGTCCCAAAACACTGTCTGCTGTATTTTAGGTAAACCGACAAGTTATTGTGAGAGAGTCGACCCAAAATTCGCTCATTTTCATGCACTAAACAAGGTAAACGCGTAAAACAAATGTATTACTGTTTGTATGTTTACGTTGCAATCAGCTGATTTTGAAGTTCCAATTTTGATCTCATCAAGATGGCGTCGTGACAGGGAGCCGGTAAAATCAGTTTATATGGTAACCCTGCTGTTGGTGTTTATCTCACAAGTTTCCATTCCATACTGAATTGTGAATGAGATAGAGAGAGAAAGATTAAAACATACCTGGCAAGATAGGCCAACTGTGATCTTAGCAGCATGAAGACCTGAGAAGATAACAGTAAATGAAAGTATGCTGTTACGAATGAAGATAAAAATCAAAAGTCATTGGTTTGTTGAAATGAAAAAGAAACCGATATATCCATCGATAGAGATTCGAGTAGAACGTTTGCCGTATGGAATCATGAATGACCGGTTAAGCCGATATATTAATTACGTGAACTAATGTTTAATAGACTAGTTTTTGGATAGATCGGTCATAGTCATCGGACCTTACCCGTTCGAGTTGCTCCGATCTAAGGTCGACGGGACTAACTTGTAAGCAGAGTTGCCATTTTAAAATCTGTGTTGCATATTTTCGATCATAATCATTTTGAAAATCTGCAACTTTTATGAAATATTCATGAAAAACTGTAGAAAATTTGTGGTAAAATTAGAAAAGTTGAGCTCAGGCAGATTGTCACTTCCGTTTTGCTTCATTTACTTTACGTTTGCGGTTCAAAATTCAGTTCCATTTATTTCTTTTCGTGTTGTCTTCCACTCGTCAATACATCATGAGCTCTCATGCAAAGTAACCTGAAGCCCATACAAAACCAGAAAAATGCGGAACATTGGCAGCTCTGATCGCATGTCATGGTGACACGATTATATGAATGAACCGAGTTCATGATCAGCAGAATGAGGAAAAGGCAAAATCGATAACTGCAATGGAAAAATTTCTATTTTACCTGTCTGGAGGTTGGTAATAGACCGGTTTATACATCGATGCAAGCTCATGTAGATCCATTTTCAACTTTAATCGAAAGACTTTGCTAAGCAAAATGTTTCATGTAATTAGATGTCACAGTAGTGCATCTAAACATACACTTTTTGGATAGTTCGGTCATTATTCAAACCATGTTACGTTCGATGTTGGTCCGAGCTATGTTTGCTACTAAATTCTCGGGTGATTTTTCAAAAGGGCGTATAAGCAAGTGGCATCCCTTGGATCCCTATTGCGCGGACAACCGTAGTTCGCTGCAAAAATGCCAGATTGGTATAGTAATATGTGAGGTTATGGGATGTGTGTGCGGAGAACGGTTTTCCGTCCTTTTCACTTACTTTCCCACAAGCACAATGGGGCTTACTAAGAGAGAACTGCGCTACCCTTTTTTGGAAAAAATGATGTAAATACTGTCGTTACCTATGTTTACTGAGATTTATTTTACGTTTACCTCATTGGTCAAAGTAGAGTGCCTATAACCAGAGTGACGACATCTCATCCGTAATGTTGGCAACAATTCAAAACATTCCATTTGCTTTACATTGAATTGACAGGTCGTTTGCTCGTTTGGAACTGGTAGCTGTCATTCCAAACGAACAGCTGTCGCCACTCTGATTATAGTCACTCTAGGTCAAAGGTACTCAAGATAGAGTGTTCTGCGATTTCTCGTGTCCTATTTTAAGACCCCTCGATTGGTTCACTGTCAGTTTCAGTCTACTGAATGAAAAAAAAAAAGCGTCTGATCACTACATGCATCGTAACTATGACAATGTTTGTTTATGTTGAAAAAAAATATCAAGTTGCAGTGTGAACGATATTGAGCACAACATCCAGTGATTCATCACATAAGAAAATGAAAATTACTTAGAATTATTGCTTAGAATATATTTACTTTGTTATTGTCTCATCCCACGAAGCATTAAAGACAATTAACGCAAGAAATCATCATGCGCTGAATGTAAACACATGATTGCTTCCTTTCTAACTTGTATTGTTTCCATGGCATTTTGCCTGAGCTTGTCGACGCTTATTAACGAAGGGTCTGTAATATTACATGATTACTGAGCTTACGGGTTCACGATTACTGACTCAAAATTTTCAATGGATCCTATAGAACATTCTTGAGTTTACCTTTTAACGTTGTGTTTCACAGCTACAGGCACATATATGTGCAAGGATGCTGATTGCAAGTTTATCTGTCAAAATGCAAGGGAAATAAAATTTCCGCTTGTAAAACTATTTATACCTTATTTACAACGCCATTTGCTCAAGCGAAAAGTTAATTTTAGTGTGAAAAAAACTCTTTTACCACCTCTGCTATTTTTGCAGCACCCAAGATTTTGTTTTGAACAAAGAAATTTTTTTAAGGACCGTACAAATACAGAGAAATAGTTTTTTACCGCTCGAAACAACCTCAACCGAAACGAACCAAATTCCGGATCTCGATATTTGTCAACATATCATCTTATAAAAAAATGATTACACGAAATAAAAGAAAATTAATTTTCTTACATTTTCAAATGACCGGTTCTTGCAACAGGTCTTAAAATTCTACAATATAATTGAAATTATATGAGTTCCCCATAAGAGCCTGTGTAAAATTGAATATGCACCCTAAGGCTGTGAATCATTTCGCGGTTAGTTTTAACTTTTAGTTAAAATCTGACACTCGAGCAGTTAATTTGATGTTGTCAAAAATAACCCTGCTCGAGAGCATGGTTATTTTTGACAAATCGAAGGTTATTTTCCGACACTGAAAAAAATCCTGCAATGCAAATTCTAATATTAATTCTTTAGTTGAAATTATTTCCAGTGGAAAATAAACCCAAATAACTTTTCGTCCGTCAAATTTTAAAATGGGCCTCAGTTTTAATTGAATTTATCTACTCGACACAAAATAACCACACAAGTGTCAGATTTTAACCAAAAGTTAAAATTAACCACCGAATGGTTCACAGCCTAAGGTTCAAATAATGAATTTTGATGGCGCGTCAAGCAAAATTAGTTATGCGTTAGATTGCCTATTGGCAAGGGGCAAATGACTCTAAACTCTAGACAATCTCATACTAATAAACTCATTTCAATCCAAAATAATCTTCTCTAATCTCATTTAATTCCAACTAGTCTAGATAAGTTTGGGTAATTTTAAGGTAATCCAACCAAGTTTTGCTTAATCTTGTTTGAAGTGTATCTGTCATTCGAGCTCGCAAACAGAGATGCCATTTATACAGATTTTTCTGTATTATAAAGATTTTTACATGCTCATACAGAACAGACATCGAAGCTAGTACAAAGTTTTCCAAAATTTTATTTGATTAGAGAATACAGATAAATACAGATTTTTCATACAAAGCAATACAGATTTTCTATTAAAATATCTGGCATCTCTGCTAGCAAAAAAGTGTATGACAAGTAGACAAAGAGTTGACCTGTATCAGACCCTGTCAGCTTGGAGCGAAATCTATCTTCAGTTCAGCAACGCCATCGCACGGTATCACATTCAACATATCATGTCAATTGTATGGGTGCGCAGTGCTGCTAATTTGGCGCGCACGAATTTGATATTCCTTCCTCTACTTCTATGTACGAGATTCGATGAGGGTACCATGCTCACAAAAAAGAATGTTGCCAATGATTTGTTCGGGAAATGTGAGAGCTGGATATCTTGTTAATATGATGCCTTTGCCTACGTTAAGCAGTTGCAAAAAGAGAGAAAAAACACAAAAGAAACAAATACTACGTTGACAGCCTCTTATGCCAAAATAATGCTTTTCCAGATCTCGGCTAAACTTTTCTAATCCCATTCTAATCCAGCGAGATCCCTGCTAAACCTTTTTACTCCCGGTAAAACTTGTTTGAGTTCAGACAAAGTTTAGAGTGATTTGCCCCTTGCCTATTGGCCTTCTAACGACAGTTCGACATGTAGATGGCGATGTTGTACAAACGATGATGTCTTCGAATGAAGCTGTCAAAATACATAGGAATGTTTATTCTCCAGTGAATTTTTATTTATTTGCAGATTTCTGTTGTAATTAAGGCAAAAACATTGATTTCTATCAATTAGAATTTCAACCAATATCGCTTGAGAATAAGTCTAAGTTTTTTGCTTTTAAAATGTCGTACAGATTGATAATATTTGACTTTACTTGTTGACACCGATCTGAAATAATTGGTCTGGCCGTTTATTGGACCCGAGTAGTTGTTTAAACTTTTATTTTCTATTACGAAAAATGATGACATAACCTCATTTAGCATTAATATATAAATATAGTTAAGTATTGAAGATATTAAAGCTATACTTTTTATGCACAAGTAGAATGAATGCAAAAGTTATACCCGTTCCGTAGGTTTGTTTAAGGAAAAATTGCTACGTTAGTAACTATTTTCGCATTTAATACTCGATTCCTATATTGCTCTGGGTGATTTGCTAAAAAGCATCGTTTTGTTGATCCATAAAGTGAAACATAGAAGGTGCGGAGTTTATTTGAGTTTTGCGTTTGAAAGCCAATAGGCGTCCTGCCATTAGGTGCAACATTTGAATGTACACAACTTCTAAACAAAGATAAACTCAAGATGGAATAGTATATGATTTTTCATATACACTGAAGTCTTTTTTATGCTAGTTCACGTACCGCATAAAAACGCATAAAAAAACCGCATAACTCTAAAACTTCGCATAAAAAACGCATGGAAAATCTTCAGAAATGTGTGAAATTGGTTAAGGTGTGTGTGTGTGTGTGTGTGTGTGTGTGTGTGTGTGTGTGTGTGTGTCCACTACAGGTAACCAGCGACTGAAATGAAAACTGTAATATTGTAATATTATCCGCTTCCATCAGATCATCGATGAGAGCTACTGAATCCATTGACTATAAATAGCTTCAAGAGGGCTAGTCGAGTTTCAATCCTAAACTAAATTTTTGACCAAGTATAACAAGACATCGATCCATCCAGATATACCTCCATCCGCGTCAGTATCCTAAATCGCCTTGACTCGAACTTATTTTTCGAAACATTCTTGCAGCGCAAATTCAGAAACATTGATTCAGAGAAGAAGCACTTAATGGACGGATCGAGGAGGCTATTGGCTTTCATTACAGCTCCAGTGCAATCGACACATTAGCTCCCCAACCATTAATTCATCCCCACAGCTATTGTACCTATTCATTCAAACAGAACTGACGAATTGCTGAAAAATTACTATCAAATCAAATTGGGTCGCAGCTCATTTGCTACGTTTCTGGCTATGGAAGAGCGGACAATTTAACCAAGTTTTGTGCTCCTGAGGCACGATTCAGGGGATGGGTTGGATGTGAGTAGGGATTTCATTCCAGTCTCATGTCCAATAACTACACGTTACACGGATAAAAATCCTGCGCCAGTTTTGAAATCAAGAAACATGTCTTCTCATAAAATCATGTCTAAGTAATCATAAATTTAAATATGTTTGACAGGTTACGTCTTTGCAATTACCCACCCTTCTTGTGTTGATGTTCTTCTTTCCGTGGCCTCCACTATCAAACACTTTGAAATCAGCACAGAACTCAGGAAACCACACTAAACCTTCTTTTATGAATTTCGAAATTAGTAATCCCACACTACAATCTTTCGTTTTGTTCGGATTTTTTCGGCATGGAAGCTTCTTTATTTATAAATATCCTTTAGTAAGTTTCATGAAGAGAGAAGCCTTAAAGACGACTTCATCCTTAGCATCAAATATCAAGCCGGTAAGTCTCCAGTACCCAGCCGGAACCACCTTCGGTACCCAATCGGCCTTTGGAGCTAAATTCCGTACCCAATATTTACCTTTCGGAAAGGGACAGAGCCAATCATCCCCGGCACGTGGCAGGTTTGTGGATTCAACGAAATACTCCTGATATTCTTTGTATGGTCCATTCAGCAAATTGCACGAACTATTCTTGGATATCTTCAGCGGATACTCGTTCCATTGATTGTTACCTAGGGAGCTGTATGCCACGGTTAATGTCCCTTGGTATTCATCGGTTAAGTCCACAAAAAGTTCGCCATTTCCGTCCAGTACGTAGGTAGTTCGGTTGAACTTGCGGACCCTCACTTTGGATAAGTCTAATAGGTCAAATCCGGATATCTGCTCGAATCGATCCAAATCCAAATCCATGGCAACACAGTCGACGAGGTTGCTGGTGGTGCCTATGAAAACTAGACCCAAGGTGAATAGAAGCAAGTGGAACATTGCTGGTAAACTGAATCCAATAGTTGATTCCGATTGACGTTTTATACGGAACCGTCGTCTGATTTGATCATTGCGTGTTGAAAAGCAGTTAATTAAATTTATTGCATGGAAGAGCATTTTGATAAATATATAGGAAATAGTGTGTTATAAAATATCAAAATATCATCTAAATACATGAATTTAACCGCAAATAAAATATATATATAGTTCAGGTGAAGAGTCTGATCAGTTTACTGCGCCGGGGTGTAATTCACAGCTTCGCAAACTGAAATCATTACGATTAAAACTCGAGATTCTATTGCAAAAATAAATGTTTTCCTGATGATAATTGCTAATAATTGTTCACCAAGCCCATAACAAGTTTTTATATTTATATCAAATTAAAAAAAAACATGTTAATTCATCTAGCGTTGTTAGAAAGTGTTACGTGGATTTTTGCTTTACCGCTATAAGTTACGTGCACAATTTTTAACACTCTTCACTCTGTAACTGGAAGTCGGATCCGGATGAAATTCAGGAATTTTGTGTGAGCTCACAAGATCTTACATTTGAACCAACATCAAACACGCTAAACCCAGACACTGTTTGCTTTGATTGGCACATTGTCGCCAAGCTGATTTACCGGTAGCGACACCTGCCAATGAAAAATAGAACCAAGAAAAGGAGGATTTTCATATCGACAATAGTGATTTGCAACATTTTTATCGTTTATTCAAGAGTACAAATAGATATCAGCTATAAAAGTACACTCGGAGTAGAAGAAAATCGATTTCAAAGTGATTAGTACAATTTTTTTTAGTGTAAACTACGATTGAACATGGAAAATCTTCAGAAATGTCTGAAATTGGGTAAGGTTAGGTTTTTCCGGATCAACATTTTCTAAACAGAAACCAGTGTAATGTTGATTTCTCAAGTGCTAGAATGTAAAGCGATCGAGTACTATTTATTTCGGATATTTTATTTGTTATTTACAAACATTTGAAAAATGATGTCAAACCAAGTTTAATGCTCTATGAATTAAGATCAACATTACCACCTCAGAGTAAAATCTATTTCTTCAATTTCTACTATGATTTTTCAAATGAATTTGCCCGTTTTCACAAGAAATCGTTGAAAAGGTGGAGTAATTAGAAATTAGAATTTGACAGCTCTTGCTGAAAGTATCATCTCTAGACGAGCAGCGCCTCTACATTTCAGTTTTGCGACAATATTCCAATTCGTGTTTGTCTTGTATCCCTCTCAGCAGGCCGTTCAATTTTGTTGATTTTTGAGCGCTTGTTGAACGACATATTGCACGAAATATTCGTTCAATTTGCTGAAACGATTTGTTGTTGTTTTTTCTCTTGCAAAAATAGTGTGAAAATTAAGTGTTACTTTTACATAGAAAGAAAATTTGTTGTTATTCTACGTGAAGTAGAAGTATTGTGCAGGTATGTATTGTTAGTTTAAACAAATAAGTGGAGAAAACTTCAGAAATTCTGCAGTAAAACTAGTCCAACGGGGCTTCAACTCCTCATGTTAAAAATGGCTCAACAATGGACCTCTGTCCGCCGGGTTTGTTGAACGAAAAAAATGGCATTCGGTTCAACGATCTGTTTCAAAATCGGCAAACGAAGGACCCGTGTTGGCCTCCCGTTGAACGATTGATTGGACTTTCATTGAATTCCAACGTATTGGACCAATGAAAGACCACCGTTGAACGTTTTTTTTTTCTAAGTGGGATCCGACGAAATTACATCAATTGAAGAATCCAATCAGAGTGATCACCACGAGATAGCGTTATGGTGATTGTTTTTGGACATATCCCATGTATTTAGAAAAACTTTGGAAGAGTTTTTCAATTTACTTGAGTTTGAACGAATACAGATAGCAAAACCTTACAAATATGGGCACAAAAAATGATTATTCACGTGTTGTCATCAAACATATGATTCTAAATTGTCCTATACACTTGAAAATCTCGGATGAAATTTAAAATTTTCAGTTCACATATAGATTTGATTTAGATGTTAAAACATGAGTAAATGGACGAGTAAAACAACTTTTATTCATAATTTATCAATTAATCTCAAAATCCAATTATGAAAACAAAGAATTTTCCAGATATGAAAACAGTACCCAACCTCACTTCTTCGAATTTGATATTTCATCTTACGATTTCTCCATAAAAATCAATCAAACATGCCACGGAACGTCAATAATAATAAATATTCGAAGTTTTAACCAAATTTTCATACATTTTTGTATGTTAGTATTCGATTCATAGGAAAAAAAATAAAAACCCGGCATTTTTTCGAATCTTCAAGCAAAATCTGAAAATTATCACCATCGCTTAGTTCAAAGCTCGCCACTCGAGCAGCGCAGCGATCGCAAAAGAGTTGGTTGGACTCTTCAATAGCCCAAATATATGCAATTATACCTACGTGCATTCTAGCGTAACGGATTTCGATATTTAAGCTTCCCTTCGTCAAACTTGAATTTAAGTTTTGCATGCAAGCAATTATTTTTATAGCGTTCGCTAATCGAGTTCGTCTTATTTAAACAAGAAATTTTAAGCACTTAGAATTTACCCTGGATACTTGCAAATTTCTCAGCTGAAAACGACATAACCAAGCATTTCATCCAAACTCGCATAACACAGGATCGAAGCAAACCAATTAATGCTTCGAATCGTTTTATAGCGCTTGTTGCCTAGCAGCTACCTTCCTCTGACATGTTATAGTGGTTTTCAGCTGGACATAGAATGCGACGGAATCGTCGCAGAATAGCGAAATAATAAGCATCAGAACCACAGATGCCAGGTTTTCAGATTGGTATGTAAATTTGCAATATCGGTTGTTAGCAGACTTTGCAATTAGGCAGATTTTTTTTGCAGATTTCCGAAGTTTTTATTAACAATCGTCCAATTTAATGTTTTTGCTATTGCTGTAGGGGTTTTGTTTGGTTTTTCTCGTCATACTTCTAAATTTTGAGCGCGCATAGGAGCATTTCTAGTACGTAGACGCCCAAAATTTTGTCTGGCATCTCGGCCAGAATATTGGAAAGTTGATTTAACCCTTTCGCTGTCTGTTGTATTGAGATTAACTAGCATTAGAGTCACAAGAAAAAATAATGTTTTCCCTTGGATCCCTATTGCGCGGACAACCGTAGTTCGCTGCAAAAATGCCAGATTGGTATAGTAATATGTGAGGTTATGGGATGTGTGTGCGGAGAACGGTTTTCCGTCCTTTTCACTTACTTTCCCACAAGCACAATGGGGCTTACTAAGAGAGAACTGCGCTACCCTTTTTTGGAAAAAATGATGTAAATACTGTCGTTACCTATGTTTACTGAGATTTATTTTACGTTTACCTCATTGGTCAAAGTAGAGTGCCTATAACCAGAGTGACGACATCTCATCCGTAATGTTGGCAACAATTCAAAACATTCCATTTGCTTTACATTGAATTGACAGGTCGTTTGCTCGTTTGGAACTGGTAGCTGTCATTCCAAACGAACAGCTGTCGCCACTCTGATTATAGTCACTCTAGGTCAAAGGTACTCAAGATAGAGTGTTCTGCGATTTCTCGTGTCCTATTTTAAGACCCCTCGATGGGCTTGGTTCACTGTCAGTTTCAGTCTACTGAATGAAAAAAAAAAAGCGTCTGATCACTACATGCATCGTAACTATGACAATGTTTGTTTATGTTGAAAAAAAATATCAAGTTGCAGTGTGAACGATATTGAGCACAACATCCAGTGATTCATCACATAAGAAAATGAAAATTACTTAGAATTATTGCTTAGAATATATTTACTTTGTTATTGTCTCATCCCACGAAGCATTAAAGACAATTAACGCAAGAAATCATCATGCGCTGAATGTAAACACATGATTGCTTCCTTTCTAACTTGTATTGTTTCCATGGCATTTTGCCTGAGCTTGTCGACGCTTATTAACGAAGGGTCTGTAATATTACATGATTACTGAGCTTACGGGTTCACGATTACTGACCCAAAATTTTCAATGGATCCTATAGAACATTCTTGAGTTTACCTTTTAACGTTGTGTTTCACAGCTACAGGCACATATATGTGCAAGGATGCTGATTGCAAGTTTATCTGTCAAAATGCAAGGGAAATAAAATTTCCGCTTGTAAAACTATTTATACCTTATTTACAACGCCATTTGCTCAAGCGAAAAGTTAATTTTAGTGTGAAAAAAACTCTTTTACCACCTCTGCTATTTTTGCAGCACCCAAGATTTTGTTTTGAACAAAGAAATTTTTTTAAGGACCGTACAAATACAGAGAAATAGTTTTTTACCGCTCGAAACAACCTCAACCGAAACGAACCAAATTCCGGATCTCGATATTTGTCAACATATCATCTTATAAAATCAAAAATGATTACACGAAATAAAAGAAAATTAATTTTCTTACATTTTCAAATGACCGGTTCTTGCAACAGGTCTTAAAATTCTACAATATAATTGAAATTATATGAGTTCCCCATAAGAGCCTGTGTAAAATTGAATATGCACCCTAAGGCTGTGAATCATTTCGCGGTTAGTTTTAACTTTTAGTTAAAATCTGACACTCGAGCAGTTAATTTGATGTTGTCAAAAATAACCCTGCTCGAGAGCATGGTTATTTTTGACAAATCGAAGGTTATTTTCCGACACTGAAAAAAATCCTGCAATGCAAATTCTAATATTAATTCTTTAGTTGAAATTATTTCCAGTGGAAAATAAACCCAAATAACTTTTCGTCCGTCAAATTTTAAAATGGGCCTCAGTTTTAATTGAATTTATCTACTCGACACAAAATAACCACACAAGTGTCAGATTTTAACCAAAAGTTAAAATTAACCACCGAATGGTTCACAGCCTAAGGTTCAAATAATGAATTTTGATGGCGCGTCAAGCAAAATTAGTTATGCGTTAGATTGCCTATTGGCAAGGGGCAAATGACTCTAAACTCTAGACAATCTCATACTAATAAACTCATTTCAATCCAAAATAATCTTCTCTAATCTCATTTAATTCCAACTAGTCTAGATAAGTTTGGGTAATTTTAAGGTAATCCAACCAAGTTTTGCTTAATCTTGTTTGAAGTGTATCTGTCATTCGAGCTCGCAAACAGAGATGCCATTTATACAGATTTTTCTGTATTATAAAGATTTTTACATGCTCATACAGAACAGACATCGAAGCTAGTACAAAGTTTTCCAAAATTTTATTTGATTAGAGAATACAGATAAATACAGATTTTTCATACAAAGCAATACAGATTTTCTATTAAAATATCTGGCATCTCTGCTAGCAAAAAAGTGTATGACAAGTAGACAAAGAGTTGACCTGTATCAGACCCTGTCAGCTTGGAGCGAAATCTATCTTCAGTTCAGCAACGCCATCGCACGGTATCACATTCAACATATCATGTCAATTGTATGGGTGCGCAGTGCTGCTAATTTGGCGCGCACGAATTTGATATTCCTTCCTCTACTTCTATGTACGAGATTCGATGAGGGTACCATGCTCACAAAAAAGGATGTTGCCAATGATTTGTTCGGGAAATGTGAGAGCTGGATATCTTGTTAATATGATGCCTTTGCCTACGTTAAGCAGTTGCAAAAAGAAAGAAAAAACACAAAAGAAACAAATACTACGTTGACAGCCTCTTATGCCAAAATAATGCTTTTCCAGATCTCGGCTAAACTTTTCTAATCCCATTCTAATCCAGCGAGATCCCTGCTAAACCTTTTTACTCCCGGTAAAACTTGTTTGAGTTCAGACAAAGTTTAGAGTGATTTGCCCCTTGCCTATTGGCCTTCTAACGACAGTTCGACATGTAGATGGCGATGTTGTACAAACGATGATGTCTTCGAATGAAGCTGTCAAAATACATAGGAATGTTTATTCTCCAGTGAATTTTTATTTATTTGCAGATTTCTGTTGTAATTAAGGCAAAAACATTGATTTCTATCAATTAGAATTTCAACCAATATCGCTTGAGAATAAGTCTAAGTTTTTTGCTTTTAAAATGTCGTACAGATTGATAATATTTGACTTTACTTGTTGACACCGATCTGAAATAATTGGTCTGGCCGTTTATTGGACCCGAGTAGTTGTTTAAACTTTTATTTTCTCTAAATTTCTGTTTGAGCTGTTAGTAGAATGTTCTCACTAATAGTACTGTTGTTGTACCGTTGAATTCCACTATGTTATATCACGTCATTACACTCTCACAAAGTCACTATTTTCACAGTCACTATTTTTCCGAAAGTGTTTCAAACGTTATAATACAGATACGTATTTCGGAATGCTATTTGCATCCTTCTTCAGTGTATCGGTTTTATAAGTTTATTGAAAGAATGCTGCAGTGAAGTTCCTTTTATACAAACGTAAGTAGGTAGAAACGTAAGTAGGTAAACCAAAAAAAGGAACAAAAAAAAAAAAAATGAAAGGTAAAAACAGGTAACAGAAAACTGGAAGAGTTAAATGTTTTCTATGTTTGTTTTTATCTTGGATATGGGTAGTAACTGGAAAAGCCAAGAAGATCTATTCCCTTGGTCTCGGTTTAATAAAGAGATGGAGTTGTTTTTGAATATTTCTAAGCTTTCTGCTGAATCTAATTTCCATGGATTGGAAATTTGTCTTAAGATTTTTATGTCATTAGTAGTGAGTTCATGATCTTCAAAAAAGGCATGTTCTGCTACTTTTGACTTGAAGTGATGTGGTAGTCCCTTTTCCAATTCTTTGGATGCTTTCGCTATTTCTGAGATATGTTCCTTGAAGCGAATGTCCAGTGTTCTCTTTGTTTGTCCGATGTATATTTTATCGCAATGAGGACACGAGATTTTGTATACCCCAGACTTTTTCAAATTCTCTGTAGGATCTTTTGTAGAACCTAGTAGAGTTTTCAATTGGTAGTTCATACTGCTGAACACTAAATCTAAACCAAATTTTCTTAGTTTTGATTTTAGTGGGTGTGAAATGTTTTGATTGAAGTCCACTGATATTCTTTTTAAATTTTCAGAAGTGGGGGTCAAAGTTGTAAGTGATTGTTTTTTCAACAGTCTTAATTTTTTATCGAAAATGGTTTGAATTGTATGCTCTGGATATCCATTGAACTTTCCAATTTCGAAAATAAAGTTTTTCTCTTTTATCGCAGCATCTTTTCTAAGGGGCAAAGATAGCATTCTGTGAATCATATGGTGGAATGCTGCCATTTTGTGTTGGTGGGAATGATTAGAAGTATTTGGTATGACACGGTCCGTATTGGTTGGCTTCCTATATATTTCGAAAGTTAAGGATTTTGCCTCCCGGACAATAAGAATGTCCAAGAAAGGTAAACTGTTGTCTTTCTCTTCCTCATAGGTGAATTTAATATTTTTATGTAAATTATTAATTATTTCTAAGAAGTTCGATAAATTGTTGCGTTTGATGATGCAAAATATATCATCTACGTATCTCCACCAGCGATTAGGTAATAATCCCTGCTTATTTAAAAGTTCTTCAAGGTTTGCCATGAATAATTCACATAAAAACGGGGAGAGTGGATTGCCCATTGGTGCCCCTTGTAATTGTTTATAAAATTCCCCTCTGAATTTGAAATAATTTACATCCATGCAAAGCCGGGTTAGAGTAAGATAAGACCGTACTTTGCATTTCCATAAACTACTACTATTTTGTTGAAGTAACCAATCTTCCAACAGATTGATTGAGTCCTTCACTGGGACACTTGGGAATAAGGCGGTTACATCAAAAGATACCATCATTTCGTCATCTTCGATTTCGCCTGAATTCTGAAGTTGAGTAACGAATGCCTGTGTGTTAGGAACTGATTTACTGAAGAATTTTTTTGGCATAGATTGGAATTCTTTTACTAGCCATTTGGATATTTTTTGAGTTGGGGCCCCTACTGAAGAAATGATTTCCCTTATTTCGTTACCAGGTTTATGAACCTTTGGTAGTCCTTTTATTTTGGATAAAGAGGGGTTAGAAACTTTGAGACTACTGAGATTGATATCGAAGTTTGGGTTGCATTCATGAAGAGTTTTATCTACTTTTTTAATAATATCTGGAAGGGGGTCGGCTCTTTGTTTCCTATAAGGGCCGTCATTGATTTTTTTAATTATCAGATTATCATAATCTTCTTTGTCCATAATTACCACTTTGTTTCCCTTATCAGCCTTAACATAAAATACAGGCTTTTCCCGCAATTGTTTCACTATTTCTTTATCACCCATATTTTGTTGATTTTTCAGTGAGGTATTTTTAATGATATCAGCTACAATAGTTCTGGCATCATTAATTTGAGAAAAAGAAAGATTATAGTTATTTAGGCCTGTTTCTACGTCTATAATAACTTGTTCGAGATTTACTTTAGAAGAAATTGCATAATTTAACCCAAGTTTGAGAAGTTTTGTTTGTTCGTTGGTAAAATTCTGAGATGACCGATTGATTAAGAAGTCTTCTGAAAACTGTATTGGAGGTTTTGGGGGGCGGCGTGCGGAATTTTTGAAACGTAAATTTTCGAATTTCTTGTGAAGAAGAATTCGTTTTCGCTCAGATTCGCAGTGTTCTGCAAATTTAACTTTGCTTAGGAAAATTTCGAAACCTTGGGAATATTGTTTCGCTAATTTTAAATGAAGATTATAACACTCCAAAGTTTTCACGTTCAGAATGCTAAACAATTTTTTAGTTTTCTCTTTCAGAATTTCGTGTTGAATTTTATTTTGAATATTTTTAGAAAAAGATCTCCCACCCTTTACCTTGCAGCATGTGGGAGTTAATCCAAATCTACTGCATTTTTTCAAAAATGCAATGTCTCTCGATATTCCCACAATTTTCTTTCTTAACTTAATAAACCTATTAGGCTCACTTGGCTTGGTAACCATTGTCACTAAATTTCTGTTTGAGCTGTTAGTAGAATGTTCTCACTAATAGTACTGTTGTTGTACCGTTGAATTCCACTATGTTATATCACGTCATTACACTCTCACAAAGTCACTATTTTCACAGTCACTATTTTTCCGAAAGTGTTTCAAACGTTATAATACAGATACGTATTTCGGAATGCTATTTGCATCCTTCTTCAGTGTATCGGTTTTATAAGTTTATTGAAAGAATGCTGCAGTGAAGTTCCTTTTATACAAACGTAAGTAGGTAGAAACGTAAGTAGGTAAACCAAAAAAAGGAACAAAAAAAAAAAAATGAAAGGTAAAAACAGGTAACAGAAAACTGGAAGAGTTAAATGTTTTCTATGTTTGTTTTTATCTTGGATATGGGTAGTAACTGGAAAAGCCAAGAAGATCTATTCCCTTGGTCTCGGTTTAATAAAGAGATGGAGTTGTTTTTGAATATTTCTAAGCTTTCTGCTGAATCTAATTTCCATGGATTGGAAATTTGTCTTAAGATTTTTATGTCATTAGTAGTGAGTTCATGATCTTCAAAAAAGGCATGTTCTGCTACTTTTGACTTGAAGTGATGTGGTAGTCCCTTTTCCAATTCTTTGGATGCTTTCGCTATTTCTGAGATATGTTCCTTGAAGCGAATGTCCAGTGTTCTCTTTGTTTGTCCGATGTATATTTTATCGCAATGAGGACACGAGATTTTGTATACCCCAGACTTTTTCAAATTCTCTGTAGGATCTTTTGTAGAACCTAGTAGAGTTTTCAATTGGTAGTTCATACTGCTGAACACTAAATCTAAACCAAATTTTCTTAGTTTTGATTTTAGTGGGTGTGAAATGTTTTGATTGAAGTCCACTGATATTCTTTTTAAATTTTCAGAAGTGGGGGTCAAAGTTGTAAGTGATTGTTTTTTCAACAGTCTTAATTTTTTATCGAAAATGGTTTGAATTGTATGCTCTGGATATCCATTGAACTTTCCAATTTCGAAAATAAAGTTTTTCTCTTTTATCGCAGCATCTTTTCTAAGGGGCAAAGATAGCATTCTGTGAATCATATGGTGGAATGCTGCCATTTTGTGTTGGTGGGAATGATTAGAAGTATTTGGTATGACACGGTCCGTATTGGTTGGCTTCCTATATATTTCGAAAGTTAAGGATTTTGCCTCCCGGACAATAAGAATGTCCAAGAAAGGTAAACTGTTGTCTTTCTCTTCCTCATAGGTGAATTTAATATTTTTATGTAAATTATTAATTATTTCTAAGAAGTTCGATAAATTGTTGCGTTTGATGATGCAAAATATATCATCTACGTATCTCCACCAGCGATTAGGTAATAATCCCTGCTTATTTAAAAGTTCTTCAAGGTTTGCCATGAATAATTCACATAAAAACGGGGAGAGTGGATTGCCCATTGGTGCCCCTTGTAATTGTTTATAAAATTCCCCTCTGAATTTGAAATAATTTACATCCATGCAAAGCCGGGTTAGAGTAAGATAAGACCGTACTTTGCATTTCCATAAACTACTACTATTTTGTTGAAGTAACCAATCTTCCAACAGATTGATTGAGTCCTTCACTGGGACACTTGGGAATAAGGCGGTTACATCAAAAGATACCATCATTTCGTCATCTTCGATTTCGCCTGAATTCTGAAGTTGAGTAACGAATGCCTGTGTGTTAGGAACTGATTTACTGAAGAATTTTTTTGGCATAGATTGGAATTCTTTTACTAGCCATTTGGATATTTTTTGAGTTGGGGCCCCTACTGAAGAAATGATTTCCCTTATTTCGTTACCAGGTTTATGAACCTTTGGTAGTCCTTTTATTTTGGATAAAGAGGGGTTAGAAACTTTGAGACTACTGAGATTGATATCGAAGTTTGGGTTGCATTCATGAAGAGTTTTATCTACTTTTTTAATAATATCTGGAAGGGGGTCGGCTCTTTGTTTCCTATAAGGGCCGCCATTGATTTTTTTAATTATCAGATTATCATAATCTTCTTTGTCCATAATTACCACTTTGTTTCCCTTATCAGCCTTAACATAAAATACAGGCTTTTCCCGCAATTGTTTCACTATTTCTTTATCACCCATATTTTGTTGATTTTTCAGTGAGGTATTTTTAATGATATCAGCTACAATAGTTCTGGCATCATTAATTTGAGAAAAAGAAAGATTATAGTTATTTAGGCCTGTTTCTACGTCTATAATAACTTGTTCGAGATTTACTTTAGAAGAAATTGCATAATTTAACCCAAGTTTGAGAAGTTTTGTTTGTTCGTTGGTAAAATTCTGAGATGACCGATTGATTAAGAAGTCTTCTGAAAACTGTATTGGAGGTTTTGGGGGGCGGCGTGCGGAATTTTTGAAACGTAAATTTTCGAATTTCTTGTGAAGAAGAATTCGTTTTCGCTCAGATTCGCAGTGTTCTGCAAATTTAACTTTGCTTAGGAAAATTTCGAAACCTTGGGAATATTGTTTCGCTAATTTTAAATGAAGATTATAACACTCCAAAGTTTTCACGTTCAGAATGCTAAACAATTTTTTAGTTTTCTCTTTCAGAATTTCGTGTTGAATTTTATTTTGAATATTTTTAGAAAAAGATCTCCCACCCTTTACCTTGCAGCATGTGGGAGTTAATCCAAATCTACTGCATTTTTTCAAAAATGCAATGTCTCTCGATATTCCCACAATTTTCTTTCTTAACTTAATAAACCTATTAGGCTCACTTGGCTTGGTAACCATTGTCACTAAATTTCTGTTTGAGCTGTTAGTAGAATGTTCTCACTAATAGTACTGTTGTTGTACCGTTGAATTCCACTATGTTATATCACGTCATTACACTCTCACAAAGTCACTATTTTCACAGTCACTATTTTTCCGAAAGTGTTTCAAACGTTATAATACAGATACGTATTTCGGAATGCTATTTGCATCCTTCTTCAGTGTATCGGTTTTATAAGTTTATTGAAAGAATGCTGCAGTGAAGTTCCTTTTATACAAACGTAAGTAGGTAGAAACGTAAGTAGGTAAACCAAAAAAAGGAACAAAAAAAAAAAAATGAAAGGTAAAAACAGGTAACAGAAAACTGGAAGAGTTAAATGTTTTCTATGTTTGTTTTTATCTTGGATATGGGTAGTAACTGGAAAAGCCAAGAAGATCTATTCCCTTGGTCTCGGTTTAATAAAGAGATGGAGTTGTTTTTGAATATTTCTAAGCTTTCTGCTGAATCTAATTTCCATGGATTGGAAATTTGTCTTAAGATTTTTATGTCATTAGTAGTGAGTTCATGATCTTCAAAAAAGGCATGTTCTGCTACTTTTGACTTGAAGTGATGTGGTAGTCCCTTTTCCAATTCTTTGGATGCTTTCGCTATTTCTGAGATATGTTCCTTGAAGCGAATGTCCAGTGTTCTCTTTGTTTGTCCGATGTATATTTTATCGCAATGAGGACACGAGATTTTGTATACCCCAGACTTTTTCAAATTCTCTGTAGGATCTTTTGTAGAACCTAGTAGAGTTTTCAATTGGTAGTTCATACTGCTGAACACTAAATCTAAACCAAATTTTCTTAGTTTTGATTTTAGTGGGTGTGAAATGTTTTGATTGAAGTCCACTGATATTCTTTTTAAATTTTCAGAAGTGGGGGTCAAAGTTGTAAGTGATTGTTTTTTCAACAGTCTTAATTTTTTATCGAAAATGGTTTGAATTGTATGCTCTGGATATCCATTGAACTTTCCAATTTCGAAAATAAAGTTTTTCTCTTTTATCGCAGCATCTTTTCTAAGGGGCAAAGATAGCATTCTGTGAATCATATGGTGGAATGCTGCCATTTTGTGTTGGTGGGAATGATTAGAAGTATTTGGTATGACACGGTCCGTATTGGTTGGCTTCCTATATATTTCGAAAGTTAAGGATTTTGCCTCCCGGACAATAAGAATGTCCAAGAAAGGTAAACTGTTGTCTTTCTCTTCCTCATAGGTGAATTTAATATTTTTATGTAAATTATTAATTATTTCTAAGAAGTTCGATAAATTGTTGCGTTTGATGATGCAAAATATATCATCTACGTATCTCCACCAGCGATTAGGTAATAATCCCTGCTTATTTAAAAGTTCTTCAAGGTTTGCCATGAATAATTCACATAAAAACGGGGAGAGTGGATTGCCCATTTTATTTTCTATTACGAAAAATGATGACATAACCTCATTTAGCATTAATATATAAATATAGTTAAGTATTGAAGATATTAAAGCTATACTTTTTATGCACAAGTAGAATGAATGCAAAAGTTATACCCGTTCCGTAGGTTTGTTTAAGGAAAAATTGCTACGTTAGTAACTATTTTCGCATTTAATACTCGATTCCTATATTGCTCTGGGTGATTTGCTAAAAAGCATCGTTTTGTTGATCCATAAAGTGAAACATAGAAGGTGCGGAGTTTATTTGAGTTTTGCGTTTGAAAGCCAATAGGCGTCCTGCCATTAGGTGCAACATTTGAATGTACACAACTTCTAAACAAAGATAAACTCAAGATGGAATAGTATATGATTTTTCATATACACTGAAGTCTTTTTTATGCTAGTTCACGTACCGCATAAAAAACGCATAAAAAAACCGCATAACTCTAAAACTTCGCATAAAAAACGCATGGAAAATCTTCAGAAATGTGTGAAATTGGTTAAGGTGTGTGTGTGTGTGTGTGTGTGTGTGTGTGTGTGTGTGTGTGTGTGTGTGTGTCCACTACAGGTAACCAGCGACTGAAATGAAAACTGTAATATTGTAATATTATCCGCTTCCATCAGATCATCGATGAGAGCTACTGAATCCATTGACTATAAATAGCTTCAAGAGGGCTAGTCGAGTTTCAATCCTAAACTAAATTTTTGACCAAGTATAACAAGACATCGATCCATCCAGATATACCTCCATCCGCGTCAGTATCCTAAATCGCCTTGACTCGAACTTATTTTTCGAAACATTCTTGCAGCGCAAATTCAGAAACATTGATTCAGAGAAGAAGCACTTAATGGACGGATCGAGGAGGCTATTGGCTTTCATTGCAGCTCCAGTGCAATCGACACATTAGCTCCCCAACCATTAATTCATCCCCACAGCTATTGTACCTATTCATTCAAACAGAACTGACGAATTGCTGAAAAATTACTATCAAATCAAATTGGGTCGCAGCTCATTTGCTACGTTTCTGGCTATGGAAGAGCGGACAATTTAACCAAGTTTTGTGCTCCTGAGGCACGATTCAGGGGATGGGTTGGATGTGAGTAGGGATTTCATTCCAGTCTCATGTCCAATAACTACACGTTACACGGATAAAAATCCTGCGCCAGTTTTGAAATCAAGAAACATGTCTTCTCATAAAATCATGTCTAAGTAATCATAAATTTAAATATGTTTGACAGGTTACGTCTTTGCAATTACCCACCCTTCTTGTGTTGATGTTCTTCTTTCCGTGGCCTCCACTATCAAACACTTTGAAATCAGCACAGAACTCAGGAAACCACACTAAACCTTCTTTTATGAATTTCGAAATTAGTAATCCCACACTACAATCTTTCGTTTTGTTCGGATTTTTTCGGCATGGAAGCTTCTTTATTTATAAATATCCTTTAGTAAGTTTCATGAAGAGAGAAGCCTTAAAGACGACTTCATCCTTAGCATCAAATATCAAGCCGGTAAGTCTCCAGTACCCAGCCGGAACCACCTTCGGTACCCAATCGGCCTTTGGAGCTAAATTCCGTACCCAATATTTACCTTTCGGAAAGGGACAGAGCCAATCATCCCCGGCACGTGGCAGGTTTGTGGATTCAACGAAATACTCCTGATATTCTTTGTATGGTCCATTCAGCAAATTGCACGAACTATTCTTGGATATCTTCAGCGGATACTCGTTCCATTGATTGTTACCTAGGGAGCTGTATGCCACGGTTAATGTCCCTTGGTATTCATCGGTTAAGTCCACAAAAAGTTCGCCATTTCCGTCCAGTACGTAGGTAGTTCGGTTGAACTTGCGGACCCTCACTTTGGATAAGTCTAATAGGTCAAATCCGGATATCTGCTCGAATCGATCCAAATCCAAATCCATGGCAACACAGTCGACGAGGTTGCTGGTGGTGCCTATGAAAACTAGACCCAAGGTGAATAGAAGCAAGTGGAACATTGCTGGTAAACTGAATCCAATAGTTGATTCCGATTGACGTTTTATACGGAACCGTCGTCTGATTTGATCATTGCGTGTTGAAAAGCAGTTAATTAAATTTATTGCATGGAAGAGCATTTTGATAAATATATAGGAAATAGTGTGTTATAAAATATCAAAATATCATCTAAATACATGAATTTAACCGCAAATAAAATATATATATAGTTCAGGTGAAGAGTCTGATCAGTTTACTGCGCCGGGGTGTAATTCACAGCTTCGCAAACTGAAATCATTACGATTAAAACTCGAGATTCTATTGCAAAAATAAATGTTTTCCTGATGATAATTGCTAATAATTGTTCACCAAGCCCATAACAAGTTTTTATATTTATATCAAATTAAAAAAAAAACATGTTAATTCATCTAGCGTTGTTAGAAAGTGTTACGTGGATTTTTGCTTTACCGCTATAAGTTACGTGCACAATTTTTAACACTCTTCACTCTGTAACTGGAAGTCGGATCCGGATGAAATTCAGGAATTTTGTGTGAGCTCACAAGATCTTACATTTGAACCAACATCAAACACGCTAAACCCAGACACTGTTTGCTTTGATTGGCACATTGTCGCCAAGCTGATTTACCGGTAGCGACACCTGCCAATGAAAAATAGAACCAAGAAAAGGAGGATTTTCATATCGACAATAGTGATTTGCAACATTTTTATCGTTTATTCAAGAGTACAAATAGATATCAGCTATAAAAGTACACTCGGAGTAGAAGAAAATCGATTTCAAAGTGATTAGTACAATTTTTTTTAGTGTAAACTACGATTGAACATGGAAAATCTTCAGAAATGTCTGAAATTGGGTAAGGTTAGGTTTTTCCGGATCAACATTTTCTAAACAGAAACCAGTGTAATGTTGATTTCTCAAGTGCTAGAATGTAAAGCGATCGAGTACTATTTATTTCGGATATTTTATTTGTTATTTACAAACATTTGAAAAATGATGTCAAACCAAGTTTAATGCTCTATGAATTAAGATCAACATTACCACCTCAGAGTAAAATCTATTTCTTCAATTTCTACTATGATTTTTCAAATGAATTTGCCCGTTTTCACAAGAAATCGTTGAAAAGGTGGAGTAATTAGAAATTAGAATTTGACAGCTCTTGCTGAAAGTATCATCTCTAGACGAGCAGCGCCTCTACATTTCAGTTTTGCGACAATATTCCAATTCGTGTTTGTCTTGTATCCCTCTCAGCAGGCCGTTCAATTTTGTTGATTTTTGAGCGCTTGTTGAACGACATATTGCACGAAATATTCGTTCAATTTGCTGAAACGATTTGTTGTTGTTTTTTCTCTTGCAAAAATAGTGTGAAAATTAAGTGTTTCTTTTACATAGAAAGAAAATTTGTTGTTATTCTACGTGAAGTAGAAGTATTGTGCAGGTATGTATTGTTAGTTTAAACAAATAAGTGGAGAAAACTTCAGAAATTCTGCAGTAAAACTAGTCCAACGGGGCTTCAACTCCTCATGTTAAAAATGGCTCAACAATGGACCTCTGTCCGCCGGGTTTGTTGAACGAAAAAAATGGCATTCGGTTCAACGATCTGTTTCAAAATCGGCAAACGAAGGACCCGTGTTGGCCTCCCGTTGAACGATTGATTGGACTTTCATTGAATTCCAACGTATTGGACCAATGAAAGACCACCGTTGAACGTTTTTTTTTTCTAAGTGGGATCCGACGAAATTACATCAATTGAAGAATCCAATCAGAGTGATCACCACGAGATAGCGTTATGGTGATTGTTTTTGGACATATCCCATGTATTTAGAAAAACTTTGGAAGAGTTTTTCAATTTACTTGAGTTTGAACGAATACAGATAGCAAAACCTTACAAATATGGGCACAAAAAATGAATATTCACGTGTTGTCATCAAACATATGATTCTAAATTGTCCTATACACTTGAAAATCTCGGATGAAATTTAAAATTTTCAGTTCACATATAGATTTGATTTAGATGTTAAAACATGAGTAAATGGACGAGTAAAACAACTTTTATTCATAATTTATCAATTAATCTCAAAATCCAATTATGAAAACAAAGAATTTTCCAGATATGAAAACAGTACCCAACCTCACTTCTTCGAATTTGATATTTCATCTTACGATTTCTCCATAAAAATCAATCAAACATGCCACGGAACGTCAATAATAATAAATATTCGAAGTTTTAACCAAATTTTCACACATTTTTGTATGTTAGTATTCGATTCATAGGAAAAAAAATAAAAACCCGGCATTTTTTCGAATCTTCAAGCAAAATCTGAAAATTATCACCATCGCTTAGTTCAAAGCTCGCCACTCGAGCAGCGCAGCGATCGCAAAAGAGTTGGTTGGACTCTTCAATAGCCCAAATATATGCAATTATACCTACGTGCATTCTAGCGTAACGGATTTCGATATTTAAGCTTCCCTTCGTCAAACTTGAATTTAAGTTTTGCATGCAAGCAATTATTTTTATAGCGTTCGCTAATCGAGTTCGTCTTATTTAAACAAGAAATTTTAAGCACTTAGAATTTACCCTGGATACTTGCAAATTTCTCAGCTGAAAACGACATAACCAAGCATTTCATCCAAACTCGCATAACACAGGATCGAAGCAAACCAATTAATGCTTCGAATCGTTTTATAGCGCTTGTTGCCTAGCAGCTACCTTCCTCTGACATGTTATAGTGGTTTTCAGCTGGACATAGAATGCGACGGAATCGTCGCAGAATAGCGAAATAATAAGCATCAGAACCACAGATGCCAGGTTTTCAGATTGGTATGTAAATTTGCAATATCGGTTGTTAGCAGACTTTGCAATTAGGCAGATTTTTTTTGCAGATTTCCGAAGTTTTTATTAACAATCGTCCAATTTAATGACTTTTGCTATTGCTGTAGGGGTTTTGTTTGGTTTTTCTCGTCATACTTCTAAATTTTGAGCGCGCATAGGAGCATTTCTAGTACGTAGACGCCCAAAATTTTGTCTGGCATCTCGGCCAGAATATTGGAAAGTTGATTTAACCCTTTCGCTGTCTGTTGTATTGAGATTAACTAGCATTAGAGTCACAAGAAAAAATAATGTTTTCCCTTGGATCCCTATTGCGCGGACAACCGTAGTTCGCTGCAAAAATGCCAGATTGGTATAGTAATATGTGAGGTTATGGGATGTGTGTGCGGAGAACGGTTTTCCGTCCTTTTCACTTACTTTCCCACAAGCACAATGGGGCTTACTAAGAGAGAACTGCGCTACCCTTTTTTGGAAAAAATGATGTAAATACTGTCGTTACCTATGTTTACTGAGATTTATTTTACGTTTACCTCATTGGTCAAAGTAGAGTGCCTATAACCAGAGTGACGACATCTCATCCGTAATGTTGGCAACAATTCAAAACATTCCATTTGCTTTACATTGAATTGACAGGTCGTTTGCTCGTTTGGAACTGGTAGCTGTCATTCCAAACGAACAGCTGTCGCCACTCTGATTATAGTCACTCTAGGTCAAAGGTACTCAAGATAGAGTGTTCTGCGATTTCTCGTGTCCTATTTTAAGACCCCTCGATGGGCTTGGTTCACTGTCAGTTTCAGTCTACTGAATGAAAAAAAAAAGCGTCTGATCACTACATGCATCGTAACTATGACAATGTTTGTTTATGTTGAAAAAAAATATCAAGTTGCAGTGTGAACGATATTGAGCACAACATCCAGTGATTCATCACATAAGAAAATGAAAATTACTTAGAATTATTGCTTAGAATATATTTACTTTGTTATTGTCTCATCCCACGAAGCATTAAAGACAATTAACGCAAGAAATCATCATGCGCTGAATGTAAACACATGATTGCTTCCTTTCTAACTTGTATTGTTTCCATGGCATTTTGCCTGAGCTTGTCGACGCTTATTAACGAAGGGTCTGTAATATTACATGATTACTGAGCTTACGGGTTCACGATTACTGACCCAAAATTTTCAATGGATCCTATAGAACATTCTTGAGTTTACCTTTTAACGTTGTGTTTCACAGCTACAGGCACATATATGTGCAAGGATGCTGATTGCAAGTTTATCTGTCAAAATGCAAGGGAAATAAAATTTCCGCTTGTAAAACTATTTATACCTTATTTACAACGCCATTTGCTCAAGCGAAAAGTTAATTTTAGTGTGAAAAAAACTCTTTTACCACCTCTGCTATTTTTGCAGCACCCAAGATTTTGTTTTGAACAAAGAAATTTTTTTAAGGACCGTACAAATACAGAGAAATAGTTTTTTACCGCTCGAAACAACCTCAACCGAAACGAACCAAATTCCGGATCTCGATATTTGTCAACATATCATCTTATAAAATCAAAAATGATTACACGAAATAAAAGAAAATTAATTTTCTTACATTTTCAAATGACCGGTTCTTGCAACAGGTCTTAAAATTCTACAATATAATTGAAATTATATGAGTTCCCCATAAGAGCCTGTGTAAAATTGAATATGCACCCTAAGGCTGTGAATCATTTCGCGGTTAGTTTTAACTTTTAGTTAAAATCTGACACTCGAGCAGTTAATTTGATGTTGTCAAAAATAACCCTGCTCGAGAGCATGGTTATTTTTGACAAATCGAAGGTTATTTTCCGACACTGAAAAAAATCCTGCAATGCAAATTCTAATATTAATTCTTTAGTTGAAATTATTTCCAGTGGAAAATAAACCCAAATAACTTTTCGTCCGTCAAATTTTAAAATGGGCCTCAGTTTTAATTGAATTTATCTACTCGACACAAAATAACCACACAAGTGTCAGATTTTAACCAAAAGTTAAAATTAACCACCGAATGGTTCACAGCCTAAGGTTCAAATAATGAATTTTGATGGCGCGTCAAGCAAAATTAGTTATGCGTTAGATTGCCTATTGGCAAGGGGCAAATGACTCTAAACTCTAGACAATCTCATACTAATAAACTCATTTCAATCCAAAATAATCTTCTCTAATCTCATTTAATTCCAACTAGTCTAGATAAGTTTGGGTAATTTTAAGGTAATCCAACCAAGTTTTGCTTAATCTTGTTTGAAGTGTATCTGTCATTCGAGCTCGCAAACAGAGATGCCATTTATACAGATTTTTCTGTATTATAAAGATTTTTACATGCTCATACAGAACAGACATCGAAGCTAGTACAAAGTTTTCCAAAATTTTATTTGATTAGAGAATACAGATAAATACAGATTTTTCATACAAAGCAATACAGATTTTCTATTAAAATATCTGGCATCTCTGCTAGCAAAAAAGTGTATGACAAGTAGACAAAGAGTTGACCTGTATCAGACCCTGTCAGCTTGGAGCGAAATCTATCTTCAGTTCAGCAACGCCATCGCACGGTATCACATTCAACATATCATGTCAATTGTATGGGTGCGCAGTGCTGCTAATTTGGCGCGCACGAATTTGATATTCCTTCCTCTACTTCTATGTACCATGCTCACAAAAAAGGATGTTGCCAATGATTTGTTCGGGAAATGTGAGAGCTGGATATCTTGTTAATATGATGCCTTTGCCTACGTTAAGCAGTTGCAAAAAGAAAGAAAAAACACAAAAGAAACAAATACTACGTTGACAGCCTCTTATGCCAAAATAATGCTTTTCCAGATCTCGGCTAAACTTTTCTAATCCCATTCTAATCCAGCGAGAT
The DNA here is from genome assembly GCF_030247185.1 of Malaya genurostris. Classification (NCBI taxonomy): domain Eukaryota; kingdom Metazoa; phylum Arthropoda; class Insecta; order Diptera; family Culicidae; genus Malaya; species Malaya genurostris. The sequence continues at coordinate 17,987,209 of NC_080570.1, forward strand.
CCCTGCTAAACCTTTTTACTCCCGGTAAAACTTGTTTGAGTTCAGACAAAGTTTAGAGTGATTTGCCCCTTGCCTATTGGCCTTCTAACGACAGTTCGACATGTAGATGGCGATGTTGTACAAACGATGATGTCTTCGAATGAAGCTGTCAAAATACATAGGAATGTTTATTCTCCAGTGAATTTTTATTTATTTGCAGATTTCTGTTGTAATTAAGGCAAAAACATTGATTTCTATCAATTAGAATTTCAACCAATATCGCTTGAGAATAAGTCTAAGTTTTTTGCTTTTAAAATGTCGTACAGATTGATAATATTTGACTTTACTTGTTGACACCGATCTGAAATAATTGGTCTGGCCGTTTATTGGACCCGAGTAGTTGTTTAAACTTTTATTTTCTATTACGAAAAATGATGACATAACCTCATTTAGCATTAATATATAAATATAGTTAAGTATTGAAGATATTAAAGCTATACTTTTTATGCACAAGTAGAATGAATGCAAAAGTTATACCCGTTCCGTAGGTTTGTTTAAGGAAAAATTGCTACGTTAGTAACTATTTTCGCATTTAATACTCGATTCCTATATTGCTCTGGGTGATTTGCTAAAAAGCATCGTTTTGTTGATCCATAAAGTGAAACATAGAAGGTGCGGAGTTTATTTGAGTTTTGCGTTTGAAAGCCAATAGGCGTCCTGCCATTAGGTGCAACATTTGAATGTACACAACTTCTAAACAAAGATAAACTCAAGATGGAATAGTATATGATTTTTCATATACACTGAAGTCTTTTTTATGCTAGTTCACGTACCGCATAAAAAACGCATAAAAAAACCGCATAACTCTAAAACTTCGCATAAAAAACGCATGGAAAATCTTCAGAAATGTGTGAAATTGGTTAAGGTGTGTGTGTGTGTGTGTGTGTGTGTGTGTGTGTGTCCACTACAGGTAACCAGCGACTGAAATGAAAACTGTAATATTGTAATATTATCCGCTTCCATCAGATCATCGATGAGAGCTACTGAATCCATTGACTATAAATAGCTTCAAGAGGGCTAGTCGAGTTTCAATCCTAAACTAAATTTTTGACCAAGTATAACAAGACATCGATCCATCCAGATATACCTCCATCCGCGTCAGTATCCTAAATCGCCTTGACTCGAACTTATTTTTCGAAACATTCTTGCAGCGCAAATTCAGAAACATTGATTCAGAGAAGAAGCACTTAATGGACGGATCGAGGAGGCTATTGGCTTTCATTACAGCTCCAGTGCAATCGACACATTAGCTCCCCAACCATTAATTCATCCCCACAGCTATTGTACCTATTCATTCAAACAGAACTGACGAATTGCTGAAAAATTACTATCAAATCAAATTGGGTCGCAGCTCATTTGCTACGTTTCTGGCTATGGAAGAGCGGACAATTTAACCAAGTTTTGTGCTCCTGAGGCACGATTCAGGGGATGGGTTGGATGTGAGTAGGGATTTCATTCCAGTCTCATGTCCAATAACTACACGTTACACGGATAAAAATCCTGCGCCAGTTTTGAAATCAAGAAACATGTCTTCTCATAAAATCATGTCTAAGTAATCATAAATTTAAATATGTTTGACAGGTTACGTCTTTGCAATTACCCACCCTTCTTGTGTTGATGTTCTTCTTTCCGTGGCCTCCACTATCAAACACTTTGAAATCAGCACAGAACTCAGGAAACCACACTAAACCTTCTTTTATGAATTTCGAAATTAGTAATCCCACACTACAATCTTTCGTTTTGTTCGGATTTTTTCGGCATGGAAGCTTCTTTATTTATAAATATCCTTTAGTAAGTTTCATGAAGAGAGAAGCCTTAAAGACGACTTCATCCTTAGCATCAAATATCAAGCCGGTAAGTCTCCAGTACCCAGCCGGAACCACCTTCGGTACCCAATCGGCCTTTGGAGCTAAATTCCGTACCCAATATTTACCTTTCGGAAAGGGACAGAGCCAATCATCCCCGGCACGTGGCAGGTTTGTGGATTCAACGAAATACTCCTGATATTCTTTGTATGGTCCATTCAGCAAATTGCACGAACTATTCTTGGATATCTTCAGCGGATACTCGTTCCATTGATTGTTACCTAGGGAGCTGTATGCCACGGTTAATGTCCCTTGGTATTCATCGGTTAAGTCCACAAAAAGTTCGCCATTTCCGTCCAGTACGTAGGTAGTTCGGTTGAACTTGCGGACCCTCACTTTGGATAAGTCTAATAGGTCAAATCCGGATATCTGCTCGAATCGATCCAAATCCAAATCCATGGCAACACAGTCGACGAGGTTGCTGGTGGTGCCTATGAAAACTAGACCCAAGGTGAATAGAAGCAAGTGGAACATTGCTGGTAAACTGAATCCAATAGTTGATTCCGATTGACGTTTTATACGGAACCGTCGTCTGATTTGATCATTGCGTGTTGAAAAGCAGTTAATTAAATTTATTGCATGGAAGAGCATTTTGATAAATATATAGGAAATAGTGTGTTATAAAATATCAAAATATCATCTAAATACATGAATTTAACCGCAAATAAAATATATATATAGTTCAGGTGAAGAGTCTGATCAGTTTACTGCGCCGGGGTGTAATTCACAGCTTCGCAAACTGAAATCATTACGATTAAAACTCGAGATTCTATTGCAAAAATAAATGTTTTCCTGATGATAATTGCTAATAATTGTTCACCAAGCCCATAACAAGTTTTTATATTTATATCAAATTAAAAAAAAACATGTTAATTCATCTAGCGTTGTTAGAAAGTGTTACGTGGATTTTTGCTTTACCGCTATAAGTTACGTGCACAATTTTTAACACTCTTCACTCTGTAACTGGAAGTCGGATCCGGATGAAATTCAGGAATTTTGTGTGAGCTCACAAGATCTTACATTTGAACCAACATCAAACACGCTAAACCCAAACACTGTTTGCTTTGATTGGCACATTGTCGCCAAGCTGATTTACCGGTAGCGACACCTGCCAATGAAAAATAGAACCAAGAAAAGGAGGATTTTCATATCGACAATAGTGATTTGCAACATTTTTATCGTTTATTCAAGAGTACAAATAGATATCAGCTATAAAAGTACACTCGGAGTAGAAGAAAATCGATTTCAAAGTGATTAGTACAATTTTTTTTAGTGTAAACTACGATTGAACATGGAAAATCTTCAGAAATGTCTGAAATTGGGTAAGGTTAGGTTTTTCCGGATCAACATTTTCTAAACAGAAACCAGTGTAATGTTGATTTCTCAAGTGCTAGAATGTAAAGCGATCGAGTACTATTTATTTCGGATATTTTATTTGTTATTTACAAACATTTGAAAAATGATGTCAAACCAAGTTTAATGCTCTATGAATTAAGATCAACATTACCACCTCAGAGTAAAATCTATTTCTTCAATTTCTACTATGATTTTTCAAATGAATTTGCCCGTTTTCACAAGAAATCGTTGAAAAGGTGGAGTAATTAGAAATTAGAATTTGACAGCTCTTGCTGAAAGTATCATCTCTAGACGAGCAGCGCCTCTACATTTCAGTTTTGCGACAATATTCCAATTCGTGTTTGTCTTGTATCCCTCTCAGCAGGCCGTTCAATTTTGTTGATTTTTGAGCGCTTGTTGAACGACATATTGCACGAAATATTCGTTCAATTTGCTGAAACGATTTGTTGTTGTTTTTTCTCTTGCAAAAATAGTGTGAAAATTAAGTGTTACTTTTACATAGAAAGAAAATTTGTTGTTATTCTACGTGAAGTAGAAGTATTGTGCAGGTATGTATTGTTAGTTTAAACAAATAAGTGGAGAAAACTTCAGAAATTCAGCAGTAAAACTAGTCCAACGGGGCTTCAACTCCTCATGTTAAAAATGGCTCTACAATGGACCTCTGTCCGCCGGGTTTGTTGAACGAAAAAAATGGCATTCGGTTCAACGATCTGTTTCAAAATCGGCAAACGAAGGACCCGTGTTGGCCTCCCGTTGAACGATTGATTGGACTTTCATTGAATTCCAACGTATTGGACCAATGAAAGACCACCGTTGAACGTTTTTTTTTTCTAAGTGGGATCCGACGAAATTACATCAATTGAAGAATCCAATCAGAGTGATCACCACGAGATAGCGTTATGGTGATTGTTTTTGGACATATCCCATGTATTTAGAAAAACTTTGGAAGAGTTTTTCAATTTACTTGAGTTTGAACGAATACAGATAGCAAAACCTTACAAATATGGGCACAAAAAATGATTATTCACGTGTTGTCATCAAACATATGATTCTAAATTGTCCTATACACTTGAAAATCTCGGATGAAATTTAAAATTTTCAGTTCACATATAGATTTGATTTAGATGTTAAAACATGAGTAAATGGACGAGTAAAACAACTTTTATTCATAATTTATCAATTAATCTCAAAATCCAATTATGAAAACAAAGAATTTTCCAGATATGAAAACAGTACCCAACCTCACTTCTTCGAATTTGATATTTCATCTTACGATTTCTCCATAAAAATCAATCAAACATGCCACGGAACGTCAATAATAATAAATATTCGAAGTTTTAACCAAATTTTCACACATTTTTGTATGTTAGTATTCGATTCATAGGAAAAAAAATAAAAACCCGGCATTTTTTCGAATCTTCAAGCAAAATCTGAAAATTATCACCATCGCTTAGTTCAAAGCTCGCCACTCGAGCAGCGCAGCGATCGCAAAAGAGTTGGTTGGACTCTTCAATAGCCCAAATATATGCAATTATACCTACGTGCATTCTAGCGTAACGGATTTCGATATTTAAGCTTCCCTTCGTCAAACTTGAATTTAAGTTTTGCATGCAAGCAATTATTTTTATAGCGTTCGCTAATCGAGTTCGTCTTATTTAAACAAGAAATTTTAAGCACTTAGAATTTACCCTGGATACTTGCAAATTTCTCAGCTGAAAACGACATAACCAAGCATTTCATCCAAACTCGCATAACACAGGATCGAAGCAAACCAATTAATGCTTCGAATCGTTTTATAGCGCTTGTTGCCTAGCAGCTACCTTCCTCTGACATGTTATAGTGGTTTTCAGCTGGACATAGAATGCGACGGAATCGTCGCAGAATAGCGAAATAATAAGCATCAGAACCACAGATGCCAGGTTTTCAGATTGGTATGTAAATTTGCAATATCGGTTGTTAGCAGACTTTGCAATTAGGCAGATTTTTTTTGCAGATTTCCGAAGTTTTTATTAACAATCGTCCAATTTAATGACTTTTGCTATTGCTGTAGGGGTTTTGTTTGGTTTTTCTCGTCATACTTCTAAATTTTGAGCGCGCATAGGAGCATTTCTAGTACGTAGACGCCCAAAATTTTGTCTGGCATCTCGGCCAGAATATTGGAAAGTTGATTTAACCCTTTCGCTGTCTGTTGTATTGAGATTAACTAGCATTAGAGTCACAAGAAAAAATAATCGGCTGGTGGATTGAGGTCAATTGCAGTTTCAACTGGTGATATTCCTTAGCGACAAGTGTTATTTCATTGTTCATGGAAAGCATCAACAAATGTATATCTGTCAAAAACGACCACGACTTTTTAGAGTGGACGATTTTTCGTAATAGTTTATTTTTATAGTTAAAATCGACAATGTTTTGAATACAGCACGAAGTTTAGAAGACCTTGGCCTCGATTAATACAAAATATGAATGAAAAGGAAACATACTAAGCGCAGAATAACCATTATGTCAAATAAATAGCACACGGTTTAAAAAATCCGTGCAAGATGTAGCCGATAGCAGATCGTATACGCATTATCAAAATGAATTCATTATGATTGAAGTTTACTTAATAATTATTCTGCTAATAGAAATTTGTCATTGTAACGGTCAATTAAAAATATTTTTTTCTGGCTTGTGGTCTCGAAGAGGTTGAATCGATGCGAATGACAGTTTCGCTATCTTTGCGGCGTTTGGTCACTATCTTATCGCATCGCAATCTTTTCTAGCCGACAGTGAAAATTACAATACACGTGATACCGAAAACGTTGGCTATAATTTCGCATATATTTATAGATTCGTGTGCTCCAGAGCGATGCTTCCCAGCTGATAGATCGTTTACTCATTCGAAACTATCGTCTCCGTAAAGGAAATCCAGTATGCCGTCTTAGCTTTTTAGCTTTATTTTTAATCAAAATTTCCGTCATATATATTTGAAAATACGTGGCTTCTGATACATTCAAATCAAAACTTAGAAATATTTCCAATCAAATGGTGAAATAATATTAATAATTGATACAAAATTTACTGAGCTGTAAAAGACCACTGACCACATTTCTAGATGCCAAGTGCATTTTCCCATTTTGATTTACTATTTACTTAACACTTGTATAATTTCTTCAACTGGGGTAATGTCGCATTGGAGTAGATCACCACCTCTGGTACACCAAACGTTGTTCCATGTTCACCACTTACTGTGTGCAAGTGAGACTTGTATCCAACAAAATGCTTATGTTAGCCACCGCTTGCGATCGTCGTGGCGCTTAAAACTGTTTTTTGTTGCTTCGCCAGAGCATTTTGCTTTTACATCAGATGAATCTTTGATCTCACACTAATGTCGTTTTCGCTTGAAGCCAAAACTAACCCAGTTTCAACCCTAAGTGCTGTCAAACTGTTTGTTTGAAGCCAGTTTCGCACCTAGTTTCATCGTCACTGAACTGAAAATCGGGTTCGGTTCGAAACTGAAAATTTTCTCGGTTTCAACCCATACATACAAGAAATTTGCATTGCTGTCGTATCGGTTAAACGTCAAGATTGTTGAACCATTACTGAATCCATAGCAACACAACACGAAGTTTTTGTTTGCGAAAATTTCTGGAAAGCAAAGTATGGATCTGGTTAAAAATTACGATTTGGCGACGGATGTGGCAGGAAATATAATGGAGGAGGGCGATTGTGTTTTTTTGAAGCATTCAACAAGTTAGTAAATTAATGATTTATTAATGAAATAACTTCAGTTGATACATTTCCAGCGGGTGAGTTGAGCAAACACCATTTCGGAACAGTCGCGGCTGCATATGGTCTGGCAAAAGTATACGATGATAGAACTGGTAAGAACTATTTATAATTACCTGAAAGGTACTTATCCGTTAGCAAAGCGAACGAAAATAATTTGCCTAATTTGCCTTGTTTGAGAAACATGCATCAAAACGGTACAGAGAATTTACATCAGTCATACATTTTATTGCACCCGACTATCGGATAAGTACCCCTTTAAATAAAACAGTATTCATAACACCAAAACGTGAAAACTAAACTAGGTTTGTTTCCAGACTCATCATTGGAGCATACAACCGATGTATCCCACGAGTTTAATTCTGGTGCAAGCTCGGCTGCAGTTATCCCGATTCATCCGGCGTCTTCATCGAACGACGTGCGGAAAAACATTCGTATTTGGAGTAAAAATGAAACAAAGCTCTTACTAGAGTTGTATGAGGAACGTCTACCGAATATAGGGCCACTCAAAAAGTTTCGGAACAAACATTCTATGTGGGAGAATATTGCGCAAACTATGTCATCTACATTCAACCTCATTTTTACGTCTGCTCAAGTCGAAAACCGTTATAAAACTGTTTTGAAACAAACCAAAAAGGCAAAACTGAGCAATACCATTTCGGGAAATGTATTATCTCAGACAGGGTATGAGCAAGAGATGGCCAAAATTGCTGCTATCGATGATTCCGTAGACCCTTTCTGGTTAACGCAAAATGAAATGCATCATGCTAACCTTCCAAACGAATGCCGAAAACATAAATTCGAGTCTTTCAAACGAATACCGAAAACAAAAGCTCCCAAGCAAACTTGGGTAGAAGTAATTAAAGAGCTTTGCGCAAAACGAGAATTACGGCGGGAGGAACGCGAAAAAGAGAAGAGAGATAGAGAAGATCAATGTCAGAAAAGACATGCAGAAAAAATGGAAATCTTGCGAGAATTGGTAAAAGCTGTTCAGAACAACTCTAACGTATGATGAGTGTTTCTTAATATTTGAACGACGTGAATGAATTTAAAGCTTTGTTGAAAACGAATCATGATTATTATATAGAGTAGAAAAAAACAATGCATCCTAATAAAACAGAAAGAGTATGCTCTAGAATAACGATTTATTAATATAAATTCATGTTATTATGTTCACAATTTCGCTTCTTTTCGCCTCGCCCAACAACTTCAACGCAGTTGATCTTTGGGAGTTTTCGTCATCGTATTGGCGTACTCCTGGGAGGTTCTCATTCATATCTATGGCTATCCGTTCCGGTAATGAATCGTCCATATCGATGCATATATTATGCAGTTCACAGCATGCCAGCACAAACTTGCTGGCTCGTTCAGTATCAAAAAAGTCAAGTCTGATTAGCTGTCTAAATCGTTGCTTAAGCAAACCAAATGCATTCTCTATTTTGACTCGTGTTTGGCTATGCTTGATATTGTATCTCCTACGCCTTGGAGACAAGGTTCCGTAATCTTTGTAGGGTGTGAGCAGATATTCTCGTAAAGGATATGCTGCGTCCCCCAGAAGATGATACTTGCCTTTACACAGTACAGGTAATTCTTTACTAATGGGTGATATAGAGAATATTCTGGCATCGTGAACTTTGCTTGGTGCTCCTATGCAAACATCCATGAAGCGTTTGTTTGAATCGCAAATGCCTTGAAGCGTTATAGATAATAAATCATGGCGGTTTACGTATGTAGACCTAATCTTGTTAGCTGGTTGTCGAATGTAGATGTAACATCCATCAATACAACCCAACACGTTTATAAATCCAGATATCTGGAAAGAAATGTTTAGTTTTATTAAACGGAAAATTATTTTTAGATCAAACGAAGTTATGGAGACTGCATTTCGTTGATTGTAGGTCAAATTGCGCTGTTAATGATACGACTTTTGGTACAATACCTGCTGAAAGCTTCTGGCGAGTTTTTCTTTCTCTTGACGTGTTTCAGGAAAATGTATAAGATTTTTGGCTACATCAACGAAAAAATCAAGAATCAAATTTAAATGTTTATAAAAAGTCGACTCCGATTGCCCGAACAGGTTACACACTTCGCGGTATGAATCCTTATTTGCAGAAAACCTAATTTTGGGAATGATTTCTAGTTATTGTTTGATATATGCAATTTTTTTTTCAAACTTACCACAAAAAGGAAAGCATTTGTATTTTAGCAGGAATTTCTTTTATTCCGCCCATAGATTTTGTCTTGAAAAAAGTGGAATTTTCATATTTTTCAACGATCATATTGGCTGTAGATTTGCTTATACGAAAGTTTTGACAAAACTATAAAAAGAAAGAGCTCACATATATTTTCAATAAAAACTGTTGTATAGTAAGTCTGCTAATAGTAGAATGCTTTATTATTAAATAGAGAAATCCTGCCAATTCAAATTCTACTATTTTTGCATATGAATAGGCTGGTACTTACAGCTTCTTCACAATATTTTTCAACGACTTCCTCGTAAAAATTCGATAGCCGAATTTTCTTCCGTCCTAAATCGGTTTTTGCATAAACGAGACATAATTCCTCAAATTCGTCTGAAGACTCCTCTTCCGAGCTACTGGAGTTACTCTCAGAACTTGACAATAAAGTTGTAATCACGTTTGTTATCATGTCGCTCCTTTTTCTATTCATTTTAAAATCAATTAAAAAACACAGAACTAACTTTTACAGAATGGAAAGGTTGGAATAGTTTTTCAACGTTTTGCGAAAAAAAAACAGAAACAGTTTTGACAGTTCACCAATACCAACGAAACAGAAGATGAACGCAACGCTGCCAGAAAAAGTGTTTGCTTGAGAAAACTAACCCGGTTTCGAAACTGAGTTTTCAAGCGAAAACGACATAACTCAAAACATTGGCTTCATCCAATTTAAAGCGTTTCCGGTTTTGACACTAATGCTATTACGATGCAGAACAGAAAAATATGCCTGGATAACACCTAAACTCGAGCGTCTCTATTGTTCCGAAGCAGTCAGATTCAAAACTATGCTATAAATATTACAATTGATTAGTTAATCAATGTTTAATCACAATAACTTGCAGCAACAAATAAACAATCTATTTTTTATTTTGGTTCTTTCTTCCTACAGGGCATCACCTGGGGCTGCGCCTTCCGAGTGACAGGTAACCTTGCCCTGGACTACCTGAGACAGCGCGAGTGCACCCTCGGAGGCTATTCGGTCGACTACATCAAGTTCTTTCCGCGCGTAGCCAGTGAACATTCCGGAATCAGTGGGGAAGCTTTCCTGGCGCTGGTTTACGTGGCGACACCGAAAAACGAACACTGGATCGGCGAGGAACCGATGGTCGAAACGGCACGGCAAATTACCCAGTGTGCCGGACCGAGCGGACATAACGTAGAATATCTGATCCGGTTGGCAGTGTTCATGCGGGAAGAGCTACCGGGCGCATCCGACGAGCATCTGTTCGAGCTGGAAGGGTTGGTGCGAAGGTTCGTTGCCGAAGCTAATGTGCCTATTGGTAGCTTGCTGGGTAGCACACCGCGTCGCATACGGAGAGATTCACACGAGGAAATCCGGCGGCACGTTTCGTTCGAGTACACCTCGCGCGTTCCCGAAAAGAAGCTACGCTGTTTGAACATATGAAGCACAATAAGTCTATTTATGTTTTTTTTTTTTACATTTTCACCGACAACATCACTACGAGTCATATATGTTTACGGGAAAGCGTTTATCAAGTTTTCCAGTTTATAGGTTTTTTAAGTTAGAACTTTTTTTGCTAGAGCACATTATGTTTTTTTAATGTTTAACTATAAGGAAGCGATATAGACTACAGAAATCAACCAAAAAACCACAGACAGCTAAAGTATAATCTATCAGCTTTTCATTGAATAAAAAGATCCAATTTACAAACGAAAACGTACGTTTTATATTATAAAGGTAAGTAAAGAAAATCAGTTCGTCAAAATTTCACTCGCCCGGCTTTCGATCAGCTGTTCCATGTTGGTGATCGACGCCATCCAGTTGTCCAGCGTACCGGCCATGGCCGCAACCTGTTTCCGATCCAACACCCTCGGCTGAACCCAGGTCATGTTGACCACACCGGCCACCTCATCGATCGCTCCCTTGACCAAGCCCTGGGCGAGTGCCTTCATTATCAGTATTTCAACTTCTTTAATCGGCAATTTTGCCTCCTTGGCAATTTCTTCGAAGCTGATAGTTCGCTTGTTGGCCGGCCGCTTGAACGTCATTTCCATCAGACACAGTAAGGATATTTTCTGTCGCAGTTTCACCTCTTGGGCGGCCAAATCGGCAATCGTGCTCCACTTGGGTTTCATCTGTTCGAACTTTACGATATCGCCGAAATTGAAAGCACGCAACAGCTCGACCAGCCACTCGTTCTCCGTTCCGTTGAGCGATTCCAGGATCGGGTGGGCCAACTGCAACAGGAACGGCTTGTGTTAGTTCCGAGTTTTATTTTTTGTTTTAATAACCAACTCACCAATTCACCGATGTTGTAGATACCTTCGCCCAGCAGAGCGGCCAAACCAAGGAAGAATGCTTGCTGGGCCCATTGGTCCTTCGGATACGTGTCCATCGAGCAGCCCAAAAACTGCAAACCACATCGGTAATAGTCGCTGTGTTGACCGACCAGACTGAAATAGACATCAGTAAATATTTATCTACTCGGTAATTCCGGAGTGTATTATTTCAAAGTGAATCTCGAAAAGGCACGTTCTAAAAATATATTCTTAAAGACATTTGTAAGGTTCTCAATTATCGAAACGGTAAAAATGACAAACTTCTATACCGACTTATGAGTTAAACTGCACCCGTAAATGCAAACACACCCCGATCTTCTCTTTTTCTTCGTGGTTTTAAGACAACCAAATTTGATAATATTTACCGGTAATAGTTGGCCGCCAGCATGTAGTACTTGCCGTGGACTGGCGTTACGTTACCGGCCTCCTCCAGGATATCCTTCAGATCCTCGATAATCTTTTTCGTCTCGTCGAGTTCGTTCAAATGTTCCAGATAGATTTGTCCCTGGAGCACTTTGCACATCCAAAGTGCCTCATCGCAGACTTTAACCTTTTCCTTGAGCTTCTCCAAGAAGGCTACGGCCTCCTTTTTGTCTTCGATGAATGAAATCACCACCGTAAGGATCTGCACCAGGCCGTAGGGGTTCATCCTTGGACGTAACAATGAGACAGGTTAGTACTACTTACAAAAATCCGCAAATTGTTGCTACTTACTTGGTTTCGAAAGAAGTGATAAAGTTATGATAGAGTCCTAACAAAGATTCCTCGTTCTGTAGAGCCGGATTCTTAACGAAACTGTTCAATTTGATAGTTAATTCATTCCACAACCTAAAAAAACGAAAGTACTTTAATGCCATTTGAAATCACCGTGAATGCAAACTTACTTCTCATTGTACAACTCCTCGATTTGAGTCCACTCTGCGGCCAGTTCCTTATCAGAAGTTTTCTTCTGTTCCGCCAGGTAGCTGGCAACGTTTGCTACGGACATTATTTCCAATAAGCGAATGATTTTACTAAATTTAAGAAGATTTTCCGACTGATTTTCCTCCTCGCTGCTTCTGATTCTATGCCTTGCTTGACAAGAGTTTGATGCGGCAGAACGACGAGAATGAGTTTGCAACAAAAGTGACATTTCATTTGTGTTTGCGGATGCCCACCAACAGTTGGAGCAGCGGTTGCTTGAAAGCATATACAGTGCTGCTAGATGGACTAGTTTTACGTTTGACGAATGCGCAGTAATGTTTGAGAGTTTCGAAATATTTTAAGACAAAAATCAGCAGCTGGAAGTTTTATATGGGCGATCTATAATAGCACTAAAGCTGAAACAAACGTATCCCCAGCCAGCAGTTCTAGTTTTATTTACTCGAACAAGTCTACGGTCAAATTTAAGACTGGTTTACGATGCCGTTCTATTTATTTGAAACACGAATTTCGTAATAATTTCCGGTTTTAAATTTTAAAACTGACATAAATTATGCATCTAGAACTAGAACACTCCTGAACATGCCCTAGGAGTTCCGTTTCATTTGATATTTTTCAGCAAAATATTGCACCGTTTACACTTCTGCTGGCTGCCAGCATGCTGGTGTCAGTGTACTGCCCTCTTAGGAAAAAAACGTTCAACGGTGGTCCTTCGTTGGTCTAATACTTTGGATCATTGGACCACTGTTGAACGTTTTTTCCTAAGAGGGCAGTACACTGACACCAGCATGCTGGCAGCCAGCAGAAGTGTAAACGGGGCATATGCGGCATACTTGAAATATCTTCATTTGCTATCAGTTACGAAGCGTTACATATGTGACTTTTTCGTGTACCACAAGCATTACATAGCATTTGACTCATTGGCTTTTAAACGCAAAACTCAAATAAACTCCGCATCTTCTATGTTTCACTTTATGGACCAAGAAAACGATGATTTTAAGCAAATTATCACAGAGTAATATAGGAATCGAGTATTGAATGCGGAAATAGTTACTAACATAGTAATTTTTCCATTTAAACAAACGGAATGGGTAAAACTTTTGCATTAAAAGTAAACCTTTAATTTCTTCAATACAAACCAATATATAGAGATCGTGATGCTAAGTGAGGTTATGTCATCAATTTTCGTAATCGAAATTAAATGTTTAAACTACTGGGTGGAATAAACGGCCAGAGCGATTATTTCAGAGTGGTGTCAACAAGTAAAGTCAATTTTATCAATCTGTAGATCATTCTGATATCGAAAAACATAGATTTCGACCGTCCCACGACAAAAGGGCCTAACTGCAAATGACACATTTTCTTTGTTTACTTTTTCTTTCACGATTTACCGAACTGATTTTATATTTGACGCTTTGCTCTTCGCAAAACTTTCATGGTAAAACTACAAGTTTTCGATTTATATTGGAAACTTTAGAAAATTTGCAATAATGGCACCGTAATAATCAAAAAAGAAAGTAAACAAAGAGAGGCTCTCATTTGCGGTTAGGCCCTTTTGTCGTGGGACTATCGATTTGCAGAATATTAAAAATATTGATAGAAATTCTAATTGATAGAAATCAATGTTTTTCTTCCTTAATTACAACAGAATATTCTTTGATTATTCAAATTTCAACTACAAATAAATAAAAATTTACTGGAGAATAAACATTCCTATGTATTTTGACAGCTTTATTCGAAAACACCATCGTTTGTACAACATCGCCATCTACATGTCGAACTGTCGTTAGAAGGCCCATAGACGTTACGAATCGTTAGATGCGTTACTTTGTTTGAGTAGTAGGCGTTACAAAGTGTTAAATGCGTTACCATTCTCTGATTTAGTTTTGCGAAGCGTTATATTCAATACTTTTTTTAATCATGCGTTACTTGTTTTGTTGGTCATAGGCGTTACGAAGCGTTACATTATTTATTCTCAGACGTTACGAAGCGTTACATGCGTTACTTTTTTTTGTTATTCATAGGCGTTACGAAGCGTTACATGCGTTATTTTTTTGGTGGACTAAGGTACTAAGAAGCGTTACATTTTTGAATCTCAAAGGCGTTACGAAGCGTCACATACGTTACTTTTTTGTTAGTTATAGGCGTTACGAAGCGTTACTTTTTGGTTGGTCATAGGTGTTACGAAATGTTACATGCGTTACTTTTTTGTCATTCATAGGCGTTACGAAGCGCTACCATTACATTTTAGTTTTACAAAGCGTTATATTCAATACTTTTTCTAGCCATGCGTTACTTTTTTGTTGGTAATAGGTTTTACGAAGCGTTACATTTTTGAATCTCATAGGCGTTACGAAGCATAACTTTTTTATTATTTATAGGCGTTACGAGGTGTTACGAAGCGTTACAGTTTTGAATCTCATAGGCGTTACGAAGTGTTACTTTTTTGTTATTCATAGGCGTTACGAAGCGTTACATTTTGTCGGTCAAAGGCACTACGAAGCGTCGCATTTTTTAATCTCATAGGCGTTACGAAGTGTTACATGTGTTACTTTTTTGTAAGTTATAGGCGGTACAAAGCGCTACATGAGTTGCTTTTCTGTTAGTCATAGGCGTTACGAAGCGTTACATGCGTTACTTTTTTGTTAGTCATAGGTGTTACGAAGCGTTACATGTGATACTTTTTTGTTGGTCAGGCGTTAGGTGTTACTTCTTTGTGAACAATAGGCATTTCGAAGTGTTAAATGCGTTACTTTTCTGTAAGTAACAGGCGTTACGAAGCGTTATTATTTTGAATGTCGTAAGCGTTACAAAGCGTTGATATTTTGTGAGTCATATACGTTACGACATGCGTTACTTTATTGTGTATTATAAGCGTTACGAAGCGTTACATGCGTTGTTTTTATTAATCATAGACGGTAAGAAGCGATACACGTGTTAGTTTTTTAAGAACCTTAGGTGTTACGAGTCGTTACCTTTTCGTGAGTTTAGACGTTACGAAGCTTAGCATGCTTTACTTTTTTGTGAGTTATAGGCGTTACATGCGTTGGGTATTGTATGTTATAGGCGTTACGTGATACTTTTCTTTCAAATTATAGATGTTAGGAAGTGTTACACGCGTTATGAGTCGTAGGTGGTATGAAGCGTTACCTATCTGTTACTGTAAACAATACGAAGTGCTACATTTGCTACTTTTTGAAAGTTAATGGCCTTACGAAGTGTTACATGCGTTACGGATTTTCAAATGACGCATGATTAGTTTTTTGTGTATTACGGGTATTAATAAGTGATACATGCGTTACTTCTTGTAAGTTATGTGTTACAAAGCGTTACATGTTCTACTTTCGATAGGTTAAATTAGATAGATTAGAATTTGGTAAATTGTAGTAAAACTTTATATACTCAGAATAAAGAGCTGGTAGGAACATAATAGTACTGAGCCGTACATTATCAACAATATGCATGCTCTGCACAAATCGTTGATGGTTCCGGCGCGATATTGCAGTAGAACATTGAGTACTTAGCCTAGAGATTCCCAAAGTGGTCGATATCCTTTTTGCGGGAGTCGACGTAAACGAAAACTGACTACGGGGGTCGACGAGGTCTAGAAATCGACCTTGTTTGAAATAAGTTGTTATTTGAAATATACACGCTAAAAAAGTTGTGTTTATTTGACCATCCGCAGAAATTGGTAAGTATTTCACATCAATATTAAAAAAGCAAGAAATTGAATTTTCAAAGGAATTTGTTGATCGATAATTTTAGTAAAGGGGTCCAAGACCCAAAATAGTTTGGGAACTCCTGGTCTAGCCAATAAAACCTAACAGGATACGGTGAACAGGACATGAAGAGCGAATGCCAGAAGCAATATTATCCAAATTATTAAATATGTAAAAACTAGATTGAATCTTCGTTTGTTAGGGCATGTTCAGGAGTGTTCTAGTTCTAGATACAGAATTTATGTCAGTTTTAAAATTTAAATCTAGAAATTATAACAAAATAAACTGGCAGTCCCAGTAGCGTTTTATCTGTGTTTCAAATATAGAAAAAATCAGCCTCCTGCTCAGCGATGTCAGATCTACGGAAATCTCCGTAGATCTACGGATTCAAACATTTTCTACGGATCTACGGATCCGTAGACAAAATCAACGGAAATTGGATTTTTTCTACGGAAATCTACGGAAATTACAATTTATCAACGGAGAACTACGGAAACTGGTTTTTTCTGGCGAGCAAAAAAAAAAAAACTTTTCACCGTGAGAGCTTCCGAGCAAAATGCCAATCTACGGAAATGACACTACTACTATCTGGCATCGCTGCTCCTGCTATGAAGTCATAAAACTGTGGGCAGCATCATTCTGCAAAAACTAAAACAATGAACATTCTCTCGCCAACCGCCAAAGTGTTCAGACCGGGAAGTAAAACAGGCTTGTGAATTTGAGCGCGAACGCGGAAGATTTTTTCTTTTTGTTGTTCACTGATGCATTAGTAGTTGAAGGTGTAAAATAGTGGCTGTAATAAGGAATATATTAGTGAAAAGACTGAATCTCCATAACATTGGTTTTTATTAGATATTAAGGCAAGTTTCTAGATTAATTATTATTCGTTGGAATATATTACGTAGTGCAGGGGAAACTGAAATATATGATAGTAGATGAAGAGGATTTAGATGGCGATGGTCCTGAATTGGTAGGAACAGAAGCCATCTTAAAAGAAAAACGTAAGCTTACCCAAAGTGAAAACGATCCAAAATATGAAGATAATTTTGACGAAAAGCGTATTAAAATAAATAAACCGGTGACAAATCAATATAACTCACGTAGCATAATGAAAAGACAAAAAGAAGCAGATTCCAATCGGAAATTACTGAGTCCTACGCCAAAGCCAGAGATACCAAACGACATTCCGGAATGTTCTGGAAAGAAAAACAAGAAACAAAAAGACAAAGACAAAATTACCAATGATGAATGGCAAAAAAACACAATATTCACGACATTCATAATCGAACGAATCAAACCAGAAGGCACCGTAATTTCAAGGGACAAAGACGAAAAAGAAAAATTTCCACATCCTATGGAAGTGGCCAAAATGCTACAAAACATAGGAATAAAGAAATACATTGAACTTAAATCAGTCGGTAGAGGGCGAATGCAGATCACATTCGAAAAACCGAGAGACGCAGAACAACTTGTAAATTCTAAAATACTAAAAGAGAACTTTGGATACACTTTTTTTGTACCGACTCGTTTCAAAGAAACCATCGGTGTAATACGAAATGTTCCCCCCACATTATCAGTAGATGAAATTCTCAATAATATAAAATGTGAAAATATTACAATATCAAAAATAGAAAGAATCAACAAAAAAGTTGCTGAAAATTCTTTTAAACCGACTTACTCAGTCAAAATTTTTGTTCAAGGTCAAGAATTACCAAAATCTGTGAAAATATACGGTATTAATTCACATTGTGAACCATACATTTTCCCCCTTAAAACCTGTACCAATTGTTGGAGATATGGACACAGAAGCAACTTCTGCAAATCAAAAGAACCAAGATGCTGTAAATGTGGTCTTGAACACAAAGAAGATCAATGTTTGACAAACGACTTAAACTGTGTAAACTGTAAAGGTTCTCACAAAGCATCAGATAAAAACTGTTCCGAAAGACACAGACAGGACAAAATCAGAATGGACATGGCAGTGAATAAAACCAGCTTTTTCGAAGCCTCCAAAAAATACCCCAAAAATACAAAAGTACAGTATAGAATGGAGTCAGTACGAGACTTCCCTCCACTAGAACAACCCCCAAATGGTGAACCGAATAATAAACCAGATATACAAAAGAAAACGAAAAACATAACACAACCAAATACATTCCCTATGCCAGATAAGATCATAGATATCCCACATAACTTTATACCAAATCCATACAAAGTTTCAGACACAGAAGCTATTGTGAATCAAATTATAGAAGATTTAATTAGACAATTCAACCTTAATAACATAATGACTAAAGTGAAATATATACAAAATATAATAATGCAAAATATTAACAAAACAGAAACCATAGAACAAGATCTATTACTGATAAATATAAGCAATCATCTAAATGACATTTTAAACCCAAATCAACCAATATCAAAAAATTAACAAATCTCAGAAATCGATCAATAAACGCTTTGCAAATATTAACTTACGACATCCCCACAAAATTAATTCTTAAAATTAGATAATGTCAGTACAAATAAACAGAAATCTAACAATATTACAAAATAATGTTACTAGCATTAGACCCGCAGACACTAGAGAATTGGTAAAAGAATATCTGAATAGGGGAAACATAGACATAGCGATGTTTAGTGAAATATGGTTAAAACCAAATGAAACATTCAAGTTCACTGGATATAATTTCCTTACGGAAGTTAGGCCGCTAGGATATGGAGGAGTAGGTCTTCTTATCAAAAACGATATAGTCGCTAAAAAACTACCATTACCGAATCTGCACCCAATAGAAATAATAGGTATAGAAACCAAAAACACCACCCCACAACTACACATAATTTCTATATACATACCACCGTTACCTATCACTGCCAATGAAATAAGGTCACCCTTCATAAGACTCTTAGATATAATAGATAATTTCAAAGGACATACAATACTAGCAGGAGATTTTAATGCACACAATCAAATATGGAATCCACATCAACAAAACTGTCCCAGGGGAGAAATGATAGAGCACCTGATCGAAAACAGAGACCTTATACTATTGAATGATGGTTCAAGTACTCTGATAAAACCACCGAATACCACACCATCGACAATAGACCTAACGTTTGCTACATCTAGTATAGCAGGAAAAATTGAATGGTCCATAATAAACGAAGATTTCAATAGTAATCATAGAATCATAAAAATAGAAATAGAAAACACAATACCGAAGTCCCATTCAATAATGCATATAAATAAAAAACAAGCGATCAACAACTTAAATCAATTGCAACCTCAAATGATCCACACACCAGAAGATATTCAACCAATAATAAATGAAAAAATAGAACCATCAAAATACTATTCAAACAAAAACACACAAAAAAATCCAAAGCCATGGTGGACCACGGAAATAAAACATCTACTACAACACAAAAATGACAAATTAAAAGAATTTTTCCAAAACAAAACCTATGAAAATCTTATTTCGTTCAAAAAAGCACGAGCAATATTAAAAAAAACAATACGCACTGAAAAACGAAAAAGCTGGAATTCACTTATAAATTCAATCAACCCGGAAATGAACCAAAAACAACTATGGAATACAGTAAAAATGATCAACGGTGGCAGACCTACCAAAAACAACCTCACTTTATTAAACAACAAACAGATAGCAAATGATTTCATGAATCTTAACTTCCCACCCATTATCAACGAAATAGAATACAACCCAAAACCAACAACCAACGAAATGAGCATTAACTTCTTCGAAACCCGCAAAATCATTAACGCAAAGAAAGATCACTCAACGCCAGGTACAGACAACTTTTCATTTTATATGTTTAAAAACCTTAACCTATCTCTACAAATACACTTCCTTGAGCTCCTAAACAAAGTCCTAATTACATGCAAAATACCGGAAGAATGGAGATCGATTAGAATCATACCGCTATTGAAACCAGGAAAAGACCGATTTCAAGCCTCTTCTTACAGACCATTATCAATGATCAGTATACTATTGAAAATTATTAACAGCACAGTTAAAATAAGACTAACAGAGATTTTAACAGAAAATAATATTATACCAATCAACTCGTTTGGCTTCAGAAAACACACATCAGCTATCAATTGTGTAAATGCAATAGTTTCAAAAATTTATCAAGCAAAAAGAGAAGGATCAGTGGTAATTGCAACATTCTTAGACCTCAGTAAAGCTTTTGATAATGTAGACATTGAGATACTGTTAAAAACATTGGAAAAAGAAAATATACCAAACGACATAACTAATTGGATATATCAATATCTCAAAAAAAGAAACATGATTATAACTCTATCGGATGGAACGGAAATTGAAAAAAACACAAATAAAGGTTTGCCTCAAGGATGTCCTCTTTCCCCTACACTGTTCAATATATATACAAAAATAATTCATACAATAGCTGAAGACGATGAAGAAATAATGCAGTTTGCAGATGACTTTACTGCAATCACGACTGGACTCAACGTAGCATCAACAGCAAATAAAATGTCAAGATTTCTCACTAAACTGTCGATTGCATTCAAAAAAATTGGCATGAAGATAAACCCAGCAAAATCAGCTTCAATAATCTTTACAAGAAAATATGATCCTGAAATTATAATAAAAATTGAAAATAGCATTGTTCCAGTTGTAACACACCACAGAATCTTAGGTGTACAAATTGATCACAAGCTCACTTTCAAAAATCACATAATAACTACCGTAGCAAAAGCAAAAAATAAAATAAACATAATTAAAATGATCACCAAAAGACGAAATGGCGCTCACCCAGAACAAGCGTTAAAGATCTCAAATGCAATAGTCCGTCCACACCTCGATTATGGATTATCAATCACCGCAGCAGCTCCAAAAACTATATTCTCCAAACTAGAATCGATACAACACCTAGCAATCCGTACTTCCATGAGATTACTCCCATCCACGCCTAACCACGTAGTCCTCTTTGAAGCAGGTGAACTACCACTCAAATTAAGAGCGGAATACATCACATTAAAAGAAATAGCAAAAACAATGTACTACAAAAATAGCTCGATTCTTCATTCACTTTATTATATAATAGGATTAGAACAATTACCAAAACATACATCTTACCTTGAAAAAATAGCAGCACTCAATAACTACCACCTATATCAATTAAACAAACAAATTAATCCTCTTAACAATAAAAATGAGTTGCAAAGTAAACTAATAATCTGTAACGAAATAAAAGATCTGAAAAAGAAAAATCTGCCAATAAAAACACAAAGAGACCTGGTTAAATGCACGATAATTAACGAATACAAAAACTACTATCATTTATACACAGATGGTTCCAAAATCCAAAACCAAGTAGGATATGGATACTACGATCCTCAGAAAAAACTATCATTTAGTGGAAGACTTCAATCCGGTTTCACGATAATGAATGCAGAAATAGTTGCTATGATAAGAGCACTAGAATATGCAACAAACCAACAAACAAACAATTTAGTAATTTTCACAGACTCTAAAAGCGCTTGTCAATCTCTTGAAAAGTTAGATAACAGCAATAACTATCTCATCACAGAATTTAAGAACACAGTATTAGCCCACAAAATTAAAAAGGCGGGTGGGTAATGTCAGAGACATAACTGGATGTCGTGAATACGAAAACAAATGACATGTTCCTTAACACTTCCGAATATCAAATAGTTGATCAATCAAGAAGGCTTCACTTGATCTCGATTACTGTGAATTTCACACAGCGAAAAGTGCAAGAATCTAACCAAACTGTTCTACATTTGCACTAAACTGAGGATATTTTCTTTCGATTTGCGAACAACACATCCTAATAGTTCTTCAGAAAACTTTTAGAGCCATTAGAACGGCTGATTTTTTATAATGCTTTCCAACGATGCTTATTCATCCATCGAAATGACTGGCAGCTGTGACGTAATCACTCTTATCGGAAGCGAAACTAGCTTTGCAAACGGCACAAAATACATCTGCTCGCATTGGCGATAGAATCCAAACTGATTAGATTTTTGTTAGGAGCTTTCTTTTACGTGATTTCGTTTGTAGCATTTTCACTAATGGGCGGTCCTAACGGCTATAAAAATAGTCGCATACAGAATATTAATGTCGATTATTTTATTTCGCATTTGCAAATTTATTGAAAAAAAAAACTATCAATATGCTGTAGGGATTCATTTCCAGCATTCAGAAGGGACAAATTGCGTAATTCTCTACGATATTAAACTCGGAACATTTTTCGCAAAAAAAAGCTTCACTTGATCTCGATTACTGTGAATTTCACACAGCGAAAAGTGCACAAATCTAACCAAATTGTTCTTGATTTGCACTAAACTGAGGATAATTACCTGCGGTTTGCGAAAAACAAATCCTAATAGTTCTTTAGGAAAATTTTAGAGCCATTAGAACGGCTGATTTTTTATAATGCTCTCCAACGTTGCTTTTTCATCCATCGAAATGACTGGCAGCTGTGACGTAATCGCTCTTGTCGAAAGCGAAACTAGCTGTGCAGACGACACAAAACACATCTGCTCGCAGTGGCGATAGAATCCAAACTGATTCAATTTTTGTTAAGAGTTTCCTTTATGTGATTTCGTTTGTAGCTTTTTCACTAATGGGCGGTCCTAACGGCTATAAAAATAGCCGCATACAGAATTTTTATGTCGATTATTTCATTTCGGATTTGCATAATTTATTGAAAAAAAACTATCAATATGCTGTAGGGATTCATTTCCAGCATTCAGAAGGGTCAAATTGCGTAATTCTCTACGATATTAAACTCGGAACATTTTTCGCAAAAAAAGGCTTCACTTGATCTCGATTACTGTGAATTTCACACAGCGAATAGTGCACAAATCTAACCAAATTGTTCTTGATTTGCACTAAACTGAGGATAATTACCTGCGATTTGCGAAAAACAAATCCTAATAGTTCTTTAGAAAAATTTTAGAGCCATTAGAACGGCTGATTTTTTATAATGCTCTCCAACGTTGCTTTTTCATCCATCGAAATGACTGGCAGCTGTGACGTAATCGCTCTTGTCGAAAGCGAAACTGGCTGTGCAGACGACACAAAACACATCTGCTCGCAGTGGCGATAGAATCCAAACTGATTCAATTTTTGTTAAGAGATTTCCTTTTATTTGATTTCGTTTGTAGCTTTTCCACTAATGGGCGGTCCTAACGGCTATAAAAATAGCCGCATACAGAATTTTTATGTCGATTATTTCATTTCGGATTTGCAAAATTTTTTGAAAAAAACTATCAATATGCTGTAGGGATTAATTTCCAGCATTCAGAAGGGTCAAATTGCGGAATTCTCTACGATATTAAACTCGGAACATTTTTCTCAAAAAAAGGCTTCACTTGATCTCGATTACTGTGAATTTCACACAGCGAAAAGTGCACAAATCTAACCAAATTGTTCTTGATTTGCACTAAACTGAGGATAATTACCTGCGATTTGCGAAAAACAAATCCTAATAGTTCTTTAGAAAAATTTTAGAGCCATTAGAACGGCTGATTTTTTATAATGCTCTCCAACGTTGCTTTTTCATCCATCGAAATGACTGGCAGCTGTGACGTAATCGCTCTTGTCGAAAGCGAAACTGGCTGTGCAGACGACACAAAACACATCTGCTCGCAGTGGCGATAGAATCCAAACTGATTCAATTTTTGTTAAGAGATTTCCTTTTATTTGATTTCGTTTGTAGCTTTTCCACTAATGGGCGGTCCTAACGGCTATAAAAATAGCCGCATACAGAATTTTTATGTCGATTATTTCATTTCGGATTTGCAAAATTTTTTGAAAAAAACTATCAATATGCTGTAGGGATTAATTTCCAGCATTCAGAAGGGTCAAATTGCGGAATTCTCTACGATATTAAACTCGGAACATTTTTCTCAAAAAAAGGCTTCACTTGATCTCGATTACTGTGAATTTCACACAGCGAAAAGTGCACAAATCTAACCAAATTGTTCTTGATTTGCACTAAACTGAGGATAATTACCTGCGATTTGCGAAAAACAAATCCTAATAGTTCTTTAGAAAAATTTTAGAGCCATTAGAACGGCTGATTTTTTATAATGCTCTCCAACGTTGCTTTTTCATCCATCGAAATGACTGGCAGCTGTGACGTAATCGCTCTTGTCGAAAGCGAAACTAGCTGTGCAGACGACACAAAACACATCTGCTCGCAGTGGCGATAGAATCCAAACTGATTCAATTTTTGTTAAGAGATTTCCTTTTATGTGATTTCGTTTGTAGCTTTTTCACTAATGGGCGGTCCTAACGGCTATAAAAATAGCCGCATATAGAATTTCAATGTCGATTATTTCATTTCGGATTTGCATAATTTATTGAAAGAGACTATCAATATGCTGTAGGGATTCGTTTCTAGCATTCAGAAGGACCAAATTGAGGAACTCACTACGATATTCACCACTTTTGGAAACATTTTTCTTGAACGATTTGTTGTACAGCAGCAGCTATTTTCTTCTCTTCCTCAGAACGCGTTCTGATTGGCTGGTGTTGACATGGGTCAAATGAGATAGGTTTTTCAATAGTGTACTATTGAAATACTTCAATGCTCTTGCTATACACGTTTAAGTTGAAAAATTTCGATTCTATTGGTAGTTAGATTATATAAATCCTTCCACAGATCACTGAGCTATGAGCTTTCAAAATACGAGAAAGGCAAACGCGCCATATGAATTATCCTCTTTGATACTCGTTTATACCAAACATTTCAGAAAAGTTTAATTTTGAACTATTTGAGATTATGTCACACAACTGAAAATTTTATCATAAAATTGTGATCATATTTCCGATGGCATGTAGCAAAAATTATGTTGATTCGTTAGATACAACAAGAGATATTCACGATCAAAAACTTATCACTCTCTCAGAGGGTAAATTTTGAAAAGGCACCCCATAGTAAAGTAAGTCGTATTCACGACAAAAAATACATGTACAATGGATCCCGAGTCACATAGACCTACTGGAAAACGACAGAGCAGATCACGCAGCTAAATTAGGTACAACAAGAAATATAACAGACAATAATAACCTCACATTAGGAGACCTACAAATAGTAATTCAAGATGAACTTTGGCAAATATGGCAGGACAAATACAACTGTATATCTGAAGAAAAAGGAAAATTTCACTTTGAACACTCCAAAACGGTAACACAAAAACCATGGTTCAAACAAACATGGATTAAACATCAACACATTAACACCACAGAAGCAATAGTACTATCCAGAATCAGAACAGGTCACACATCAACTAAACAAAAACTTGCACAATGGAATTACTACCCAAATGATCGTTGCGACTACTGTAAAATAACCGAAGACATAGATCATATTCTCTACTACTGCACTCAATTTGATCAAATCAGAAACACTTTCCCTGCATTACATAATAAAAAAAAACTGACAGAAATTCTAACTGAAAGAAATCCTAGCGAATATCTGGAAATAGTCAGGTATCTAAAAACAATCAACAAACATGTTTGAGAAAAAAGATAAAAATGAAAAATAAAGCAATGCCAACTAGATTACAGCTGCTATAAAATTTAAAAAGTACACCATAAACACTATAGCATTAGTTCGATACGATTAATTTAGCAACGCAATGAAAATACATCACAAGACCTGGCTTTATGGACCGATAGGTCTGAGCCAAAAGAGAGAGAGAGAAAAAAATAAATAAAACAATGAAGAAGAATGGATGTTACAAACTACTTGTTTATTCAGTACCCTTTACCAAATTAAGATTTTACTCGATTTGAAATGCTCGAATGTTTGTTTACCATACTCTGAGCGCTCTGATTGCCCACTAAATACCCCAGATGTTGGCTACGGTAGCACTTGCTGGAGTGACTAGAGATGTCGTAATATCGATCGATTAATCGAATAATCGAGTAAAGCCACAGTTAATCGAATGAAATTTAATCGATTGAATTATTTCAGATAATCGCAGTAATCGATTAATTTCCTACGATTATTGGTTCGATTAGTATTGTGAATTTCAGCTTAGCATAGAATGCGACGGAATCGTCGCAGAATTGCGAAATAATGAGCGTCAGA
This sequence comes from Malaya genurostris, assembly GCF_030247185.1. Taxonomy (NCBI): domain Eukaryota; kingdom Metazoa; phylum Arthropoda; class Insecta; order Diptera; family Culicidae; genus Malaya; species Malaya genurostris. Next base: position 18,013,531 of record NC_080570.1, read on the forward strand.
ATCACAGATACCAAGTTGCAGATTTTATGTGAATTTGATGAATTTTCTTTTTTAGCGAACTATGCAGTTTTGCAGACTTTTAGAGGTTTTCGAAGTTTTTTCAGACAGTCATCTAATCTAGATCGATTAGAAAAAAAAAAACGTCTGGTGAACCAAGGGCAATTACAGATTCAACATGCAATTTTCTTTTACGACAAGAAATATTTATTTGTTCATTTGAAGCCTCAATGAGTATATGTATCTGTCAAAGATGACTTTAATTTTAAAGGAGATGATATACAATTTTTTATAGTAGTATATTTTTTTAGTTAAAATCGAAAGTGTTTCAAGTAAAGCAATAGGTGAACACAAAGATTTCGATTAATACCAATTTAAAAATTATGTTTGTGACTTGGGGTCTCGAAGAGGATGAATTGATGCGAATGACAGGTTCGCTTCCTTTGCGGCATTCTGTCGCTTTTTGGCGCATCGCAGTCTTTGCTAACCGCCAGTGAAAATTACAATACAATAAAATGAAAGAAATGACTCCAGTTTCACTTATGTTCATTATAATCTTCTCAATTGTATTCCTCAAATTTGGTTTCGTTTCATTTTGTCAATGAGTTGAGAGGTTTTAATGGATGCCATGTGCACAGATTTTCATTGTACACAGTTATCAAAAACTGCTTAAAATTCTGTTGATTTTTTTTATTCTAATAGATAATCTCTGGTTCATCAAAAATATTTACACTGCTTTTTTATCAAAAATATTGACATTTCTTTATTTATATTACTAATCGCACAATATTTTTAATAAAATTAAACCAAAATTGTTTTGAATCTTTTACCCATAAATCGTCTACTTAAAAATTTTAAACCTGAGATAATTCAAGTTTCCTGAATTGACATTCTGAAAGCTTTAGTTCCATGCTCTCACATTCACCTTTTCGAAGGATATGATTTGTCACATAAACCTTTGCGTTACTCAAAACTATGATTTTAACAGTATTTTACTATTCAAACGATGAGAATAGTAAATTATGTTTGCTACATAGGATATCATTCGCAACAAACAAGCAAATGTATATTGTTTCGAGTGATTTTTTGATTTTCTTAGTTTGTTCTTGTTTGAAAGAGCCATATTTTGATTAAAAGCTATTATATACATATTTACTAGTTTATATTACTAGTTTTTGAGTTTATATACCTCAAATTGATTTATTGATTTCTAGTAATCTTAGTGTACGAGGACCGAGGGCCTAATTAAGTAATTTAAACTTCATTCAGGAAAAAAACAGTATAATGAAATCGATGAAACGGTTAGTTGCTCATCAAACATCAAATCAATAGATTCAAACTCGAATGTTATTACTTCAATCGAGGACATAGTTGCTCCAAATAAATTGTGCTTATTACAAAAATAGGTCGTGTTTGTTTTAAAGTCACTAAGAACCCTGCCACTTACTTGAAGATCTGTTATGTACTGGCTGAGTGTATATCATAACAGTAATTGAAGAAGAAAAGTTCTCCTTTTCGTTTAGTCGTTAAAAATATGCTCTATTTTGAATAGTTCGCCTGCATTTCCTCAAAGAAAATTTTGCCATGTGACTTATTGGTGTTTATAAAAACGAGACCAATATTTGATTCAAATTAGAATATCTATTCATTCTAATTACTAGGCATTTGTTTAATTTTTGTGCGTGAAATAAGTAAGTTGTTTCGAAAACAATCTGGCACCACTTGAAACAACAAATCGACTTAAACAAAATTGACAATCGAACGTAGAACTAATTTCACCTGACCCGCCATCTATGTTTCATTATTTGAACCTTTCTTAAGATTGATATTTTCGTATATAATTTCAATTATTTTGTAGAATTCTAGGCCTTATTATAAGAACTGTTTATTTTAAAATGTTAGAAAATTTATTTTCTTTCGTTTCGTGTAATCATTTTTGTTTTTATAAGATGATATGTTGATCAATATTGAGATCCGGAATTAGTTCTTAGTAAAAAACTATTCCTCATCATAATATCGCATATTCGCTTAGGTTTGCGCATCTGTGCGGTCTTTCAAGTAATATTTTATAATGTACGCAACGAATAAAATCATTCCAAGTTATCAACATAACCTTTTCTCGCATGCTAAGATCAGATCTGAAAATATGCATGGTTTAAAACAGAATCTTGGGTGCTGCTACAATAACATAGGTAGAAATTGATTTTTCTCACACTAAAATTAACTTTTCACTTGAAAAAATGACGTTGTATGTAAGTTATAAAGGATTTTACAAGTGAAAATTCGTTTTCCCTTGTATTTTGACAGCTAATATTGCAATCATCATCCTCGCACACGTACGCATCTAGCAGTGAAACACAACGTTAGATCGCCCATCAAATTTAGTTATGCTTAATCGCAAGCTAATCGATTAATCGAGTAATCCTGTACGATTAATCAAGCAAATCGATTAGTTTGAAAAGTTGTATTCGATTA